>NC_080042.1:69987875-70215375 GCF_012489685.1 Lotus japonicus
TCCCAGGCCCACTTTCCATAACGTCTATCTTTTTATCAATTGGTAAGACGACCTTCCATACGTAATCACCAAGCATAAAGACTTAGCTCTAACCTTTTTGTTATAAGCTTTAGCAATGCGATCCTTTGCCTGGTTAAGGTATCCAACACCAATAGTCTTTCTTCGTCGAGATTGACTAATTCGTCAAGCATCATACTCCAATAATCTCACTTGGAATTTCCTCTTGCCTTTGAATTCTGCACGATTGTAAATATACTTCTGCTGGTAATACCGCTTCTTGACCATATGCTAGTCGAAAAGGCGTTGCTCCGGTAGATTCCTTAGGTGAATTCCTGTAAGCCCAAAGCACTTGGCCTAACGTTTGATGCCAGTTTTTAGGTTTTCGACCAACATGTTTTTTAATCAAGGAGATCAATGTTTTGTTGGCCGCTTCGACTTGACCATTCGCTTGAGCATAATAGGGGGTCGAGGTTAGAAGTTTTATACCCCAAGATTCTGCGAATGATGCTACCTTTTAGCCTACAAACACTGTGCCTTGGTCTGTAGTAAGTGACTCAGGTAGCCCAAAGCGGTACACTATGTGATTCTGAATGAACTCGATCACCGTGTCCTGGGTCACATTTGTAGAGGAATTGCCTCTACCCACTTGGTAAAGTAATCTATAGCCACTATGATGTACTTATGCTGCCTAGAAGAACATGGGTTAATTTCGCCAATTAGGTCTAAAGCCCAACCCCTGAATGGCCAAGGCTTAATGATCGAGTGTAATTCACTTGCTGGCACATGTTGTATCCCCGCGTGTCTCTGACAATCTTGGCACCTCTTGGCATACTCCATACAATCTTTCATAATAGTAGGCCAATACATCCCTTGTCGAAATAGGATCCATTTCATCTTGATTCCTGCCTGGTGGGCACCACATAGCCCGTCGTGAACGGCCGAGATCGCTATGAACGCGTCGTCTTCAGTTAAACACTTCAGTAGTGTTCCGTCGACGTTTTTCTTGAATAGCTCATTTCCCATGATGACATAGCTCATTGCCCTGTATTTTGTCTTTCTATCTGTAGTACCCACAGGATTTTGCAAGTAATCGACAATTGGCTTTCTCCAATCATTAGGTGCCATATTGTCAATGACCAGGATGTCGAGGTTAGAGGGGTTTAGTTTTTCTTTGACCTCGATAAGCTCTTTTAACCTACATTTATCGACCATATATCCTGACGCGATTTGTGCCAATTCATTGGCTTCTTGATTGTCCACTCTGGAAACGTGACCTAGCCTAGCTTCGTCGAATTTGGCCAACAAATTACTAGCTTTCGTGTAATACCTAGCTAGATTTTCACTAATGCACTTGTATTCCTTGGTAAGTTGTTTTATTACCAACTCAGAGTCCCCTTTTACGACGACATTCTTGGCCCCAAGGGCTATCAGGATCTCGAGGCCTGATGTTAATGCCTCGTACTCAGCCTCATTGTTTGAGCAGTTACTCTTAATCCTAAACTTGAATTTCGTGGGGATGCCCCTTGGGGATACTATGAACATCCCGATCCCAGTACCATTCTTATGGCTAGAACCGTCGAAAAATAACTTCCAAGGTTGGATGCCTACGTAAGTTATGATTTCTTGAGGCAAAGTATGGTCTGCCAGGAAGTCAGCAATTGCTTGTCCCTTAACTGCCTTTAGTGGGGCATAAGTTAGTGAATACTCGGTTAGGGCTAAAGCCCATTTACCAATTCGACTATGCAAGATAGGTTTGGATAACATGTGCTTTATTATATCATAATGAGAAAAAACCATTACATCGATTGGCTTTATATAATATTTCAGCTTTACGCAAGAGAAGTACAAGCATAAACACAATTTTTCGATCATGGTGTATCGAGTTTCTGCATCATTTAACACCCTGCTTAAGTAAAATATGGCTCTTTCTTTGCTATCTTCATCTTCTTGAGCCAACATGCTTCCGATGGTTCCATCCGTGGCAGAGATGTACAGCTTCATTGGCTTTCCTCTTATAGGTGGTGCCATTATAGGTGGGCTAGACAAGTACGCTTTGAGTTCATCGAACGCTTTTTGATGCTCTGCTTCCCAGCGGAACGCATCTTCCTTTTTAAGTCGAAGAAGTGGGGAAAATGACTTGGTCTTCTCACTGAGGTTAGCAATGAATCTCCTTAGGAAGTTAATCTTTCCCAATAGTGATTGCAGTTGTTTCTTGCTGGTTGGTGGACTAGTGTCGAGAATGGCTTTAGCTTTGTTCTTGTTGATCTCGATGCCCTTTTTATGCACCACAAAACCCAAAAAATCACCTGCAATAACACCAAAGGCACATTTAAGGGGATTCATCTTCAAGCCATATTTTCTCATCCTCTCAAAGGATTTCCTTAGATGCAACAAATGGTCATCCCTTGATGGGGATTTCACCACAATGTCATCAATATAAACCTGCATGAAGGTTTCTATAAAATCATGAAAAATGGTATTCATTACCCTTTGGTAGGTCGCGCCAGCGTTTTTCAACCCAAATGGCATGACCACCCACTCGTATGTCCCCAAGGCACCAGGACATCGAAAAGCTGTTTTCGACACGTCCTCTTCTGCTATGAAGATTTGGTTGTAGCCTGAGTAACCGTCCAACAAGCTTAAGTATTCGTGACCAGCAGCTGAATCCACCATCATCTCAGCAATAGGCATGTGATACTCGTCTTTTGGAGTGGCAGCGTTAAGATCTCGGAAATCTATGCAAACTCTCATCTTTCCATTCTTCTTGATTACTGGAACCACGTTGGCTAACCAGTCCACATATCGAGCTGTTCTGATAAATTTACATCTGAGGAGTCTTTCGATTTCTTCCTTGATTTTCACCAACACATCTGGATGGAACCTCCTGGGCAATTGCTTGACTGGTTTCTTGTCTTCTTTGATGGGTAACTTCAATTCCACCACTTCTCGACTGAGGCCAGGCATTTCATCGTAATCCCAAGCGAAACAGTCTTTGAATTCCTTGAGTAATTTCACCATTCTGTCTTTTAGCTCCGGGTCAATGAGAGCACTGATGTACGTTGGCCTCTTTTCTAAACCATCACCCAAGTCCACTTCTTCTAAAGGGTCTTGCGCTTCCATTTTCTTGGAAACATCGACCACTGGCTTCTCGAAGCCCAATGGGCCGTCATCATAGATGTAATCTAGCCTCAGATTGCAAAGGTCCTCGAATCCGCATTCCTCGGCACTCTGCTCATTTTCTTCTATGCACGTGTCATCCTTATTTGTTGTTGCCTCCTCCTGGGGTGTCAATTCGACGGGCAGGATTGAGACACTAGCTTCATCTATAGCCATTTCTTTGGCCATCCTCTCGGCCTCCAAGGCCGTTCTTATTTTGTTTTCGGCTGCGTAAGCCGAAATTCGAGCCATGCTCGAATTAATCATCTTTATCATTGGCTAGCCACCCAACAGTGGCATCTTTTTCTTCATCACTGTGCCATCCACTCATGGCATCAGGTTTGCATGCTTCATTGAGGTTTAGGCCCCGGATGGGATCCAACGTTACTGAGTACTCTGAGTAGGGGTTGAAGTATTGGCTAGCCACTGTGTCTAAAGGAGAAATTGTGGCTAAACTCTTCTCGAAATTCTTCTTACCAACGTAGCTTGTTTCTGCTAAATAGTAGCTTTGATCTGCTTGTACATTTTCGACAACTCCATCAGCTTTCCAAATGGATATACGTTGGTGTAAGGTCGAAGGCACTGCCCCCACGCCGTGAATCCATTCTCTTCCCAGCAGCAAATTGTAATTGGCCTTTGAAGGGACCACAATGAACAATGTGGAACGGGCTACTGTTCCTACGGTTATGTTCAACATAATTGCCCCTGGGGAAGAACCTGTCTTTCCTTCATAATCAGAAAGCACCATGTCATGTGAGATTAGATCCGCTTCAGTTTTACCTAACTTCTTGAGCATAAATCCGGGCATGAGGTTGATTGCAGCTCCCCCGTCGACAAGGACTTTGTTAACACCCTTCTCCTCGACTCTGGCCCAAACAAATAGCGGTTTCAAATGGCTCTTCATTTGCTCGGTTGGCCTTTGGAAGATAGCTCTTTCATCTTCGACAGATCCTCTCTGCATCACATAATAACACAAAGGATTGTCATCTGGTTCGTCGTCGACATAGTAGTCTTCCTCGCTTTCAGTGACCTCTGAGATTCTATCGAATTCTGCAGGTAGGATGGACACGATGCAGATGATGTTAAGCTCTTCTCCATCACTGTCGTCGAAATCTTCGAGCATGTCTTCATCCTCATCTTCGACAACATCCTTCCCTTTTTCCTTAGCTGGATTTGGTGGTACGGTTGTTCCTTGTTTGATGGCGTGGTCCAGCTGGTTGATAATCGACGCCACACTAGGTTCATTGCGAGAGTTGTCTTCTGGCTTTATGTCCCATAGTGAACGGAACTTGCCACCTCTTTCCTTCTCAGCTTTCCTTTTCCTCAAAAAACGCCTGAACTGAGTCCTGGTCATTTGTTCAGGAGCATAGTAGTTCCCAGAGCCATAGGAGTAGCTTCGTGACACACGGGAATTGTTGATGTAAGAGGATCCCTGGCCTAAGTCGATTTTCTGCCACTTAGGGTATGGTTTTGGCCTCGGAGGCGCTGGCCCGAACCATTGGTTTCTTAGCAATCCAGCATTGGGGAGGTAAGTTTTGTCTTTATTGCTTGCTTTCTGGCCTTTATGGCCATCGAGTTCCTGGTCTCTCTCGACCCACTCCTCGTGAGGGTACTTCAGTCTCCTGGATACAGGAGCCTTCCTCTGATAATGCCTTTTCATTTCTGAATCTTGATAGGCCTTGGCTGCGGATTTGTCGAAAACAGCGCTGCATCGAGGGCACAGCATAACTTCTTTCTCGCCATTTTTGCTGCGGGATAGAAACTCGACAAGGGTTTCTCCAGCCTTGGGGTAAACCTCTTCCAAGTTCACTTCTTTCTCAATCTCTGGTTCTTCGACAGCTATGTTTTCTTCTCTTACTTCTCCCAGCGTCAAACCCAGACTCAGCTTTTCGGAAATGTCGACCATGCCAATGTAGAAAGGCTCTACATAGTTGGCCTCAGCTATCTGCAGTGGATCAGAGTCGATCTTCATTTGACCTTTGGCTTTTTCATCATACTTGAGTCTTCCTGAGTCCAATGCTCCCTGCACAAGGTCCCTGAAACGAACACATTGTGAGGTCCAATGACCAAAAAAGTTGTGATATTTGCAATATTTCTTCCCTTTCCTTTGTTCAGGAGAAGGAAGTTTTTGGTCTTTAGGGACCACAAGCAAACCATCAGACACAAGTATATCATAGATTGCATCGCATTTGGCCACATCAAAAGTATAAGTTTTCACAGCAGGAATCGTGTTCTTGGGGTTTTCTTCCCCAAGTTTGTTTTCACGTGGTTTCAATGCTTTACAAACATAAGGATCCCCTGGCTGAAGTTCAGCCAGATTGAAGTCATTCAAATCGACGTCCGCCGGGACTTCTCGATAGACACATGGACTCTGACCTACTGAATCCGCATCTATGTACGCTACCTTCTCCTTCTTTGGCCACTTAGTAGTCTTGGCCCTTTCCTCTGACTTTTCGGCCTTTAGCAATTCGATGTGCCTCACTCTATCTGCGAGTAAAGACATATCTCGAATATACTGAGTGTCGATTTTCTTTCTAATGGAATATTCTAGACCACCAGCGGCTAAGACAACTAGCTCGTGTTCAGGGACATGGGTGAAACATCGGGATTTAAGCATCCTAAACCTGTTTAGGTAATCATCAATAGACTCTGCTGGCTTTCTTTTAACACTAGCCAGATCCTTCAAACTTACTTTGCACTCTCCCCTAAAGAACTGTTCATGGAAAATTCTTTCCAACTGAGCCCATGTATGGACTGACCTAGGAGCGAGGGTGGTGAACCAGGTAAATGCATTTTTGGTTAAAGAACTCGGGAAGTACTTCATTTTTAAATTTTCATTGATGGCTAAGTCCCCTGCTTCGATTTGGTACCTGGCTATGTGTTCTACCGTGGACTCTCCTGAATCCCCCGAGAACTTAGTGAATTTGGGGACCTTCCAGCCTCGAGGAAGTTCTGATTCGAGAACCTCCTCTGTAAAGGCTGACACAAAATGGGGTCTATTCGCGAAACCCACGTTGAAACCATGTTGGTTCAACAATTGCTCCACCACAGCAGCAACATTTTGTTGCCCCCCAGCGTTCTGGTGTCGAATTCTTTCTAGCACACCATCAGCGTGTTCTTCCCTGTTTACCATATACACATTTTGCAATGGTGGCTGCACTGCCTCGTACAAAGGGTTTGCCCTCATCTCTTGGTGTTGCGGCGCCTGATAGCGCACCGGGGCAGGGACATGGTTAGGCAACGGGATTTGGTTAATCCCTGGTGCCGGTTGGATTTCGACTGGTGCCCCCAGGGCTGTCGCCAAACGATCCATCTGTCGTGCCAAATGCTGATTATTGGCATTATTATTTTGGAGCACAGGGTTGATTAGCTCACCTATCTGTCGAGATAGCATGTTAACCATTTCATGGTTACTATCATCTACTTGCTGCCTAATGGCTTGAAGTGAACCATTATTCATACCTGTAGATAAATAAATTTGTGAACTAGATCCAGGAATAGGGGGACTAACTCGACTTCCCAAGTTTAACATTGTTCCATTTGCCCCAAAAGGGGGTATGCTGAATGGGGGAACATTTTCAGGGAACGTCGAATACGTGCCTTGTATGCCTTGCATCATAGATGTAGGCATACCATAAGGCATGTCCCTCGCAATCGTTGGAACAATTTGTGCCTGTACTGATGTAGATACAGGCAATTCTGCAACTGCAGAAATTGCCACGTTCTGGGTTGGCATACTGGTGCCATGCCCCATTCCAGTAGAAACTTCTTCATTATTGTTACTGCTACTTCCCCCAGGGCTACTCTGATTACCCATGTTAGATCCTTGAGGAGAGGTTCTTCCTCGATTACTTGCCATACTCAAAGTCTTACCACTTCTCAGGTGCATGTAAATCACAATCAAGACAAGTAGCAAATACCAAATAGCATGCAATAAACCCAAACACACAAAATGCTTCTGTAAAACTTAGTTTTCACAAAAACGGTCCCACCGGGCGTGCCAATTTGTTTACACGGATTTTTGGTAAACAAATATCCTCTTAGTTCGACTAAAGGAAGTTTAGATTCGGGGTCCTTTTGAGAAAACGCTTTGCCAAAGTGTAGTGTGTGAACGAGTGTATTCTCGACAACAATAAACAACTCAAACGAAACTGGACTTTATTGAATATGGGTCGATTACAAAACAGTCAAGCAAACTAAAATAGCATGAAAGCAAATTTCGACAAAACAAGCTACACACAAGAACTGGAAATCAACAAACTGAAATGCAGGGAAACTAAAGCGTTGGTTCTGCAACATACTCCTCCATCATCACGTTCTGCTCTCGAAGTCTCATTGATGCGGACGTTTAGAGCTTTTGGTGAATTTTCAGAGTTTTTAGTTGGGAACCTCTTCTTCTGCTGCTGCTTCCTCTATTTATATCGTTCTTTCTGCCCATGTTCTTGGCGGTTTTCCTTAGATGCACGATGGCTTCGTGGGTTTTGAATTTTGGCGCCATACCCCACGTTTAGCCGATGGTCTTTGCGCACGTGACTCTATTGCCACGTGGATGGTTCTGAATCGTGGGCAACCGTTGCTATTCGTGGCATCGTGGGTGTACGCACGTGCTTGTAGTTGCTTGTTATTCGGTAACTGCCTCTTCCATTAAGATGATCGAGATTTCTTCATCTTCTGAGTGTGTCGAGTTATGGCTTTTACTAACTTGTCTTTGAGGGACATCGTGTGCTGGGTTGCCGGCTTCGCCCAACCCTTTCTGTCGAGAAACCACTTTTGCACCATGGTGTCGAGAATTGTAGTACTTGTAATTTTGGCTTAACAATCACCCATGACCTTGTTGTACCAGTTATAATCTGACACATGTCATTTTATTATCCACATCACTTCTAATATTTTATTTTCGTAATATATATTTTATTATTTAATTTAATTGCATAATAATCCCTACCAATTTATTTAATAGCTTAGTAATCCTTTTATTTTAGATATATCCCAATTCACCATTCACGTTCTTCTCTTTGGTTTCAGAGGAAAGAAATCGTTTTTCCTTTCCTTTCGCTGGCGGCAACAATGACCAAGCGTGGTGCGGTGGTGGATCTCCGGCAGCCTAGCCCGCTTCTCCAACCAGCATGCTGATTTCGTTTTCCTCTTCTCCTTATGTCCTTGTTGATTTGGTTCGTTTTTCTTGAATTCAGTTGTTTACAAGTTCAATTTTCATACTGTTTTTATTTCAGCTCTTGATTGTGTTCATGGAATTTGAAGCCTTTAATCTGAGTCTAGTTTCTTTTCTGCAATTGTGTGTTGTACTTCTACATTTGTACAAACTGATTTTTATGATGCCCTTAAGTTGTTCGATGAAATGCTTCATTGAAGTGTCTTTGTTCAATTACTTTGTAGTAAGATTGGTGTTAAAGATCTTGAATTGACAAAAGTCCCAAAGACTTCTTCTGATGATAGCAATGTACTCTGTGAAAATTATAAATTAAAGTGGTTTGAAAGAGTAAAAATATAAGGTGGTTTGAAAGAGTACTAATTGCACATTTTTTTTTCACTGTATGTGTGCTGAATTTTGTTAGTTTGTTAGCATTCTGTCTTGATTGAGCATCGAACTAACACTTTCAACTACGAGAATGATATGCAAGCAAGCATAGCCAATTGCAGTAGCAAAGTAAAAGATTGCGCGCATTCCCAGTACCCTCCATATCCATAAGTTGTGCATCACAGGGCTAAGAAGTGAAACTCCAATGTAGCCTGAAAATAGGAAGAATGAAAACTGCTATCTTTGAATTCATAAGCAAATAACCCCAGCAAACCCAATTATAGAGCTGAATCACCAACCGAATGATAAGACTTCAAATAGAAGAAATCACAACATATACAAAAGCCAAAAAAAGTATGGCCAGTGATTGAGCCTTAAGGCTAATAGCACCATCATCGACAAAATATTTCCATGGAATACTATCAAAAAGAAATCTCTGAAGAAGTCAAAAACTTCTGCAAAGAAGTACCACAAAACCCCAATGTTTGGATATAAATCTTGTATGGTGAGAATGAAGACATATCTAGGTCCTTTTGAACAACTCCTGTAGACAGTAAAGTCCAGAACAAAAAATGCACAACTGGCCTCCATGAGAATAAATATGGTTCCCGTGGCTCATTGTCTACTTCTTCTAAACAACTTCTATTGCTTGAGGTGGAATTGTCAACTTTATCATTTTTCCTTAGCCAGAATAATTTCCTAGGAGGAGCATCAGGACCATACCCTAAAATAATATGACTGGGATAATAAGGATTGCAGGGTATAGAGACAAATGTGTAGCCATGACCCACCCAAAAGCTGCCACGGGAGCTAGTCTTGTACATGCTCCATAAAGTGATAACACAACCATCAAGTTCTCAATTGCAGATGTGGATATACCAACACATGCAACAATTTTAAAAGGATTCCATAAGTATACAAGAGCAGCAAAATCTCCTGAGAATGAAGATGCTATTAAAAGGGATAAATAAGAATTTGCAGAGTTTCAGAAAGATGCACAGCCCGAGAAGGAAAAATTCAACATTAAATAAGATGATCATAACTTGCCCTGAAGAACAATATATGCAAATTGCAGCTATCATCTTTTCTTTCAGAAATTCAATAAAATATCCCTTTTTCTGGAAGAGTGCTAGATATCCAAACTATTTTTATAACAAAAAACCAGTGACATATAAGTCTTCACCATGACACCATCCATTTGCTGACAGCAACCACATAAGCATGTAATTTTGTCCACAAAAAAGTTATGCAGCTAAAGAGGAAAATGCTTCCTAGACATTAGATAAAAGAGTCATAAAAATAAGATTAGAATAGGAAAAGAAATGAACTTTACCTGGGGTAGAAGTGGATAGAGTTTGCTGCACTAAAAGTCTGATAGAACAACACAACAAAAGAATATCCAGAAACTCTATCATTCTTTCTTACTATAATTTAAAAAGAACTAAAGAAAAATTCAAGGGTATTAGTATCACCACTTACAAAAGTGGTAGCATCTTCAAAAACTATGGTTTGGCTGCAGAATGCATTCAAAAGTCAATCCAAATAAACAAAATTTATTAGAAAATGAATAATAAAAATAACAGGTCTTTGAAATTGTTTATTTTTTAATGCATTGGATACCTTGCAGTAACAAAAATAAGGGCCCTTTAGACATCATCTCCGGTGAGCTCGCCCCTGTTTCTGGTCTCGCTTCAGCCTCCCACCTCGTCGTGAATCTCCCTCACCACCGTGGACTCCACCACAACAACCTTCTTCCCTTGATTCCAACATCAAACAAACGATCTTCATTTTCGTGTGTGGTATGAGTGTGCCACAAAAATCTCAATTGAAGTGCCTTATATAGGGAGCAATTGGCCAAAAAGGTGTTATAAAGTATAATCCTAACTTGAATTGGTGCAGAAAAGTGAAATTAGATGTTGAAAAGTTTTCAATTAACGTGTGTGTTCAAGAAAGTAGAAAAAAAAGCAAAAAAATCAGATAAAGGAGGAAATGTTGCTAACCTGTACTGAGAAAACCTAGCTTGAACTAGGGGTGTACAAGATCCGGCCCTACCCGCCAACCCGTCCCAGCTCAAGCCTTTAGGGCCGGGTTGAACCCGGCCCGATCATTAAAAGAGACCGGGTTCGGGTTGATCTTCGAGTTACCCGACTTCGGGTCGGGTTCGGGTTGACACTCGGGTCACCCGGCCCGTCCGACATATATATTTTATAAAATTTTAGTTTGTTATAATGATTAAAATGTGATACAAGGTGCTCAAATTTATCTTACCATGTAGATGAGATTAAAATGTTTAACATCTACCTTATGAATTAAATATACGTTGATCAAACTATGGACACTTTCATGCTCTAACAAGAGAAAATCATGTGTGTGTATTATACATATGTGAGACAAGTGAAGAAATGATCAAACAAAATGTAAACATCTCAAGTGCAATAGATTATGAAAGAATTAGATCCTTTCAAGTTATTTCTTCTAAAATATAGTTCCAACTTATAACTATTTTAGTATGTTATTATCTTTAAATTTTACAATTAGTATCAAATAGTCTTAAACTTATTGTCCCTCGGGCCAACCCGGTCTCGTCCTACATAGACCCGTCCTAAATTGGATCCGCATAATGTCGGGATGCTTCGGGTCTAGGGACGGGTTAGGGGCTTTGAATTGACCCGATCAACATTTAGGGCCGGGATAGGGTTAACCAAAACCCGTCCCAACCCGTCCCTTGTACACCCCTAACCACTACCAACTCCACACTCATAATAACCACCACTCACTCGCCACCTCCCTTCGCTACCGGCTAGGGCTGTGTAATGGGTTAGACCATGGAAGCAAGTGTCTTAGGCCCAACAAAATTGTAGCTATATAGTATATACTACTGAGACTTGAGAAAGGTTGTAGAATAATAAAAAAAAATGGGTTATCTTAATTGCAACTGAGAATTAGGAAGTGCGACGTAGAAGTACAATTTTAACAATTATTAGTAATAGTGTTTTATATTAACAAATTAAAAAATTTCAAAAAAATAAACTAATAAATAAAATATTTGTTCTTTTTACATTTTCAAAATTGAAAAAATTAATTTGTGTTTATTCATAACCATTTTTTTGTGACTTATATATCTATAGTAATATATATAAGTTTGTTATTCACTCATTGTTTCTTCTCTCCATTTTTTTTCCACTGTTGCTACTTTGAAGTGAATTATCAAAAAAAATTGTAAAATCTCTCATTGTTTCCTTCCTTGCATTTCAGGTTCTATTAAAACTTTATGTTCTTTTCCAAATATATATATTGCCTATAAAATTTTATTGACAAAAAACATGGGCATAGTTTATTGTCAAAGTTAACTAATTTTGTATTACATACTAGTACTTTTACCCGTGCGATGCACGTGGATATTCATTTTTTTGTGTTTTTTTTTTAAATCCGTGTGTTTTGTATGTTTTTTTAAAATTTGTATGTTTTTTTTACTCAATGCTTGTTTTTTTTATTGAGTTGTTATCTTTTGTGCTAGTTTTCCTAAATGCTCAATTGATAGTTTTTTTATATCAATATTGTACACAAAGAAAATTCAGCAGCTTGGACACCCAAATTTGAGGACTTCAGAGTTAAAAATTCATCCCAATATGTATAAGTTGATCCATCCAATGTTACAACTCTATGGCCTCTATTATGTTAAGTAAATAAATTATCAATATTTTACATCTTTATGTCCCATATCTTTATGTCCCCATATGATAACTAAAAAAAATATCAAAATGTGATATCTCCATGTCACATATGATAAGTAAAAAAGTTCAATGTTTTAAACTTGTTTTTTTTTCAAATATTGTTTTTGTAATGTATTTTATGATAAATCCAAATTGCACTTTTTTTAAAAAATTTTCCTTTTTTAGTTTTTATTAATTTTAGATTACTTTGCATTCTTTAATTACATTACTTTTAGATTATATTTTTAAAGTTCTTTTTCTTTTGTAACCGAAAAGAATTTATTTTTATTCAAAAAAAATCAAGTATCTTGTAAATGATAATGTGTACAATAATCATAAGTGTTTAATTTTTTGAGGTTATTAAGATGTTTATTACTTGTATGTTCACAAAAATCAACTACCATGTAAGATGTTTATATTATAATACCAATCTTTCAAATTCTCACATTAATTGGATTAAAGTGCATTTAACTTTCCTTTTAAATTGAAATTGTTGCAACTCATCAGTTACAAATTAATCACTTGTAATGTCTCATCAGTTACAAATTATTCACTTTTAATGTTTTTGCACACACATTACAAATTAATCACTTTTAATGTCTCGCACCCGTTACAAATTAATCACTTAATGTTTCTCTGTCATCAATAGTTTCAGTTACAATATCTCTTAGACTCACCTACCATGCTAGCAGATAAAAGCACGAAGAATAACAACATTAAAATGAGTACCAACATACGGCTAACAAAAACAATCAGTGTAATAAGTAACAACCTTTCTGCATAAATATTGAGGGAAACGAAGCATTTTATGCAATTTTCATAGTGTTCTTGTTAAGTTGTCATAAAAGGGTGTACTGTGTACACCAATATTCCCAATCAAGATCTAAGCACATTCTCATCTACACATAAAAGGACCTGAAGAGAGAAGGTAATTTGACATGTTGAGTGAAAGTAAAGGGGAAAGCTGAAGTAGTAGAGTTGTCTGAAACACGCACAAAAAGGTGGAATTGGAATTTAGAGATAAGTTTCACTTGATATAATTTTATTGAATAAAGGTACAAAAAATCACAGAGTTCAGCTACCTAGACACTCAGATCAGAAACAATAACCAATAGAATGACTAAATCCATTAGCCGAATTCACATCTTGCATCATCTGCTTTTTCTTTTGGCCTTGCAAAGTGAAATTCAGCAGTTAAACTGCTCGGATAGAAAAAAGGGAAATGAGGAACAGTTAGAGAAATTTATATGATATTCCAATCCACAAAACAGCAAGACTTTAAAACCAACTTATATATACTCAAGATTCATCATTCATGTGTCATTAAAAATAAAAATAAAAGCATGGAATGAAGCATTCTCATTCAGAGTATCCTTTCTAACTGCATGTAAAAAATCCAAGGAAGCACATGTGTTTGAACTAACTTCTGTCCAAATGATACTAACAGTCTAACACAACACATGCCCTTCTTCAATGGCTATGAGGAGTATAACTTGGGCTAGACTTCAACACCTTTGTGGTACTTGGTATAGCATGCAAAAACATATAAAGTACCAAGTTGATAACATCTTGCCATATCCACACATTGAAGCTTTTCTTTTATTGGAAAAAGTAACGACAAAATTATTCTATTATTGGAAAAATTATCTTGACATTCTAAGAAGCAGTACACGAAACTTCTATGTTACAATGGGAGGTCACTTAAAGAATTCTCATGTATGTCATATCCCCGATTTTTTGAAAATCTACAATTTAAAACAAGTTTGTTGCCGACGAGTTGAATTACAGTAAACAAGAAATGTGTGATACACATGAAGCACTATTAAAGTCTTTGATTACTGAGTAATCCGAAGTGTATAAACAAATAATGAGTTCGGTTTTATTCAATCATTGAGGGTTTTACTTTCTATATGGATTTGGAGGTTCAAGAAAAACATTTATGTGGAATACATTGTCTTAAGTTTTAAGATCACAATGACTCATTGTTTTGAACGTGGCATCAAGTGGTATTGCTTTCTTTGTTGTTACTTGAAGGGAGGACTGCTCATTCATGATTTTCTATTTATATATCAATTAATGATATATCAACATGTAGTATCAAACAAGGATCTCAAAATGCTGAATTACTTAAAAAGACAAGTTTGATCATATAGGATGAAGCACCAATGTTGAACAAACATTGTTTTGAAGCATTAGATAGAACTTGAATGACATGATGAAAACCCGTTTGAATTTTGGTTATGATAAACCATTTGGTGGTAAAGTTGTGGTCCTGGGAGGAGATTTAAAGCAAATTCTTCCTGTTGTTCGAAAAGGTAGCCGAGAAAATATCATTGAATCTTCAATTAATTCTTCATACTTTTGGAACTCATGCACAATATTAAAATTGACCAAAAACATGAGATTACAAAAAAATTCATCATCATCAACCAATGAAGAAACTAGAGAATTTGCAGAATAGATTCTCTAGGCTGGAGATAGTACATTCACACAATTGATGTTGCTCAAATCATGATAGAAATACCTCAAGATTTGTTGATAGAAAAATCACATGATCATATACATAGCTTGGTGAATTTTGCTGATGCTAAAATGATTGCAAACATGAAAAATAATTCATTCTTTGAAGAAAGAGTAATTTTGGCACCAACCCTTGAGAGAATTGAGCATGTCAATAATTTCAAGTCATCCATGGTTCCTGGTGTTGAGAAGGAATATTTGAGCTTTGACACTACATGCAAGTCTGTTGAGGACACAGAGGTAGAAGGTTCACTTATGAGTTCTTGAATGACGTCAAATGTTCAAACATTACAAACCACATACTTATTTTGAAGGTTGGTGTTCCTATTATGCTTCTTCGGACTATAGACTACACATATGTTGGTTTATACAACATAACTCGCTTGATAGTAATAGATTTGACAAAAAATGTCATTGCAGCATCAATTACAACATAACTCCCTCGAATAAGCTTAATATCATTTGACCCTGGATTACTGTTCAAATTCTCAAGACCACAATTTCCTGTCACTTTATGCTTTGCAATGACTACAAATAATAGTCTAGGTCAATCCTTATCTCATGTTGCCCTATATCTGCCTATACCATTTTTCACTCATGACCAGCTCTATGTTGCTCTTTCAAGAGTGAAATCAAGAAAATAGTTGAAATTATTGATTTTAGACGATAAAGGAAACCTCTCAAACGCAACAAACAATGTTGTATACCAATAAGTGTTTGACAACATCTAAAAGGTTCGATTTTTAATGATCTAAGTATTTTTTAAAACATTCTGAATTTGATCTCAAATTTAGTAGTTATTTTGTAACAGAATGGTGAAAAGTCAAACTTTACACATTCATCCTTTTATATAGTGGAACCAATATTCAATATAAGTGAAATGCAAAATTTGTATTCAAAGTAGCCAATATTATAACTATAGGAAATTATTTTATTTTAATGCTTATTAAAACTCAATTTTGTTTATTATCATATAAAGCAAATCTATTCTATACAAATCGATGTATTTGCTGCTTCCTTAGCACAAAACTTGGATTCCCTAGATGACTAACATTGAATATTTCTATAAACACACTCATCTATTCATCAGACTAATCATATATAATATAGGGTAGTTGATTTTAATACTTTATCATTCATTAATTGTTGTTTGTTTGTTTATCTATATTGAAATCTTCAATTTACAATTTTTTGTCATTGCTATATTACAATCACGAAAGTCTTATTTTCGTTTTCGTGCAACTACTAATTCTTCTATATCAATCATCATGAGTAAAATTCAGAAATAAAAACTCGTCGTTATTGTTGATTAGAAACTAATTCTTCCCAACATTTGTTCCCATCTCAATCTGAAAAAAAGGAAATAATTAACAATTAATCCAAAAGAATACATCTGAAGTTATTATTGATTCTGGTCAGTTGATCAGAATTAATTAGCACTAATTGCAATTTATTTAGAAGTTATTGTAGTTTATTCTGAATTAGAGATCAAGTCAGTAAAAACAAATTGAGACTTGAATTCTGCAAATCTGAGGAGCAGCTCGCAGATTTGTTGACTAAACCTCTTAAGAGGGAAAGTTTTGAGACACTCAGAAATAAAATTGGGGTTAGATGTATTGAACATAGTGATTACGGGGGCGTGTTAGAGATAAGTAATCAGTTGTGTTCTGATTAATGAGTTGTATTACTGATATAACATGTGGCAAGATTATGCTGAGCTATATTGAAAATATAACAGCTGTATAGAGATAGAGTTTAAATAGTGTATGATACTGTGATGTAATTCAGATTGTCAATAGTAATAGAAAAGTTTTTCCTCTCTAAATATCTCTCTCTAGAAACTCAGATTGTCTGCAATTTGACCCTGACAAACTTGATGAAGGGTTGTGGAGAAACACTATATGATTAAAAGATTGTGGAAAAGGTATTATGAACTCTAACCATTTCTTTTGATCACATAGTTGTTGCCATTTCTTACGAATCCAAAGACTTAGAGCTCTTCAAGGTTGAAGAACTTCAAGGAACCCTCGAAGCCCATGAACAACGGCTGAAAGAAAGGAATCCAGATCGTCATTCTGAGCAAGCCTTGCAGGCAACATAGAGGGAAGCAAAGATATCAGTATGAGAAATCCAAAAAGGGGAAAGACAAGTGAAAATCTGATAAGTGGAGAGGCAATGATGGTGGCAAGCAAGATGTTGGACCCAGTTCTTCAAAGCAAGATGTGAAGGTGCGAAAAACACTAGAAAGGGGGGGGGGGGTTTGAATAGAGTTTTTGAATCTCGGGTATACTTTTTGGCTTTTTCAAAACTCAAGGATAAAAACTAAGTGCTGAATGATAGGAAGTAAAGCACACGAGTATTTTATCCTGGTTCACTTGAGATAAAAGCTCAAGCTAATCCAGTCCACCTGTGAAGGTGATTTCTTCCTTCTTCTGATGAAGGCAATCCACTAAAATCAATGAGTGTTACAACTGCACTTTGCAATCTGCTAAGTGACTAACAGTACACTGATTTTCTCACTAGTATCCTCTTAAGAAGCTGATCTACCGATCCTCTTAAGACTAGCTAAATATTGAATCAACCTTGATTCAATCCTCTCAAGATCCGACCAACCTTGGTCTCTTGATGAACTTTACAGTATGATGTAAAAGGTTTCGGGTTTACAAGGAGTGCTTCTAACAAGCGAATAGTAAACTCAGAAGTTTAAGAACAGTGAAGAAATAATGCTAAGAGAATGGTTCGTATGTGTTGAATATTTTCAGCAGAGTTTCTTAGCCTCTTTCTTCTTTCTTCAGCCTTTATATACTCCAAGACTTGTGATGTAGCCGTTGCTAGGGTTTTATCCGTTGGAGTGGCAATTCTGTAATATCAGACTGCTAGGCTGTACAAGGTAGGTGGCGGACAGACTGAGACTTGTACGACGTTGTACTGTGATAGCGACCTGTCCTTTCACCAGTTGACTTGTGATGAAGGAGCTTCAGATGAACGTTGATGAAGCTTCTGATCATCGTCAGATTGAAGCTTGGATTCTTCTGACCATGCAACTTCTGCTTCTGAACAGGTTCCTCAAAACTTCTGATCGTCAGAGCTAGAATAGCCTGGGTCTTCAGAACCAACTTCTTGCAAGTCTTCAGAACTTGAGTCTTCTGCTTTTGGACCGTTCCACTGGAACATCTGGTCTTCAGAACTTCTGACTTGAGTTCTTCAGATCTTCTTGAGAGCTTCCATCTTCAGAGCTTCTGAAGTATTTGCCACTGTTCAGAACGAACATGATAGATTAAATAGCTCTCTTTTTAGTAACCCTTGGTTCTTCTTCTTCTGAACGAGTAGGCTTGGGTCAGATTCAGAACCTGTTTGTCACAACTTAAAAAGACAAACGTTAGGGTACCACAATTGTTCATCATCAAAACATAGAGATGCAACCACTGATCAACCCTTGATCTTACAATCTCCCCCTTTTTGATGATGACAAAACAAGTATTTTGATGAACAATTTTTTCACAATAAACTGAATACACAAGAGAGAAAGGATCAGAGATTAAACTTATCCTTGTGTAACAGTTTGCAATGCTCTTTCTGAATCTGGGTTAAAACCTGATTCTGAGCAAGGGTCTCCCCCTGAATCTATGACTTGATGAATTTGTGAAGAATCTAGATTCGGAGTCTGGTTATGTGAGCAGAATATACGCTTGAAAAGATGTATACTCATCAGAAGTGATGGTTTCAGAGCTTAGCGAATCTCACATAATAACATAGAGTCTTGTCCAGATATAATTGGAATAAAGCGTTAGAAGCAAGATTAGTTCAAAATGTATTCCTTATCTGAGACGCTTGACATTATCTATGTGCTATAAGTATTGATACTTATTCTCCTCTACTGGTTTTATGTAATATAAAAATTTATCAAAACCAATTTATGTACTCCCCCTTTTTGTCATAATCAAAAAGAGTGAAAAACACAATCAACAATAGCAATAACAGAGAAGTGATGCAAATAAGATAGGGTATTATTATTGAATGGAGAAAAAGTACAAAGGATCGAGAGGAAAGAAGAAGACTAAGCCTAGACAAACAGGAAGGCTCGAGAATTCTTCATGGAGAGAAGTTGAAGGTGGAGAGGACGAATGTCCTTATCAATTGAGGCTAACTGAGTAGCCAGGTCCTCCTTGAAGGCAACATTCTCCTGGACAGCCTCTGGATCCGCTTCATGGTGATCTTCCTCATATTCCAGAAGCATGCAAATGCCCTGGAGCTGAGCTTCAATGTCCTCCTGGCGATTGGTCAGACGGAGGAGATCATTCAGAACATCTTGAAGGTTCTGAAGACAGTGAGTCTGATGAGAAGTGAGCCAACAGGTCAGAAGATGCTCAATCTTCTCAAGAGCTTGAGAGATCTGAGAGGAAGAAGGATTTACACTCCATGGAAAGACTTGGTCAAATACCAAAGTCTTGAGTTCAGAAATTAAGTCGACAGAAGTCATTCTTGAACTAGGGAGAATGGAACAGAATGATAAGGAAGTGAATTGCGTTGTGATGAAGAAGAAGGATTGCGGAGATTATAAGGAGAAAAAGTAACAGAAAATCATGCATAAAACTTATCAAATCATAAAGGCATGTGAGTTACTAAACGGACGGTGCATTGAATCAGATACGAATAATTAAGCAAAGTCAGCATAAAGTAAATGCAGTCATAACAATTAAATGTATGCATGATAGAGATGAGGAATTCAAGGCTTGAAAGAGGAGGGAAGGTTGTCCATGAGGTACTTCATGATTGCTTCCATTTTGCCTGAGGACTCTTGAATTTGCTTGCTTTGCTCATTCTGAATACGTCCTTGTTCCTCAACCATCTGAAATAACCTCTGCTGATCATTCTGAATTCTGTCAATTCGGGCAGCAAGAATTTCAGCTTCTGGAGCTGGATCAGATGAAGGAACTTCTGGAGCTTTAACATGAGGAACAACTTCAGCCTCTGATGACATTGCAATATCAACTTGAATTGGCCCTTGCTTCTGAACTTCATCAGCATCTGCATCTTCCAGAATGACTATGCCATCTGTGCTTTCTTCTTCTTCCTCTGCTGATACCATCACAGCATCTTCTGAGGTGCATTCAGAGACAACACATGGTCTTTCAGCCATAGCTCTTCTCAAGGGTTCACATACCTTGTGTAGCACTCTCTGCCTCTGCTCATAGGCCCTTTCGGATGCATCATGAACTCTTAATCTTTTCTCCCTGCTAAGTTGCTTCTGAAGTTCATGACCTTTGCCTTCTGACCATCTCTCAAATGCAGACCATAGACTATCAACAAGAGAAGCATCAAACTGATTATCAGTTACCTGATACAGCCAGTTCAGCCTTCTGGTGGCCTCTTCAGAAAACTCCTGAATGAGTTGAGGAAGATTCTGAGGAAGGAAAGAGGTAGCCAGGGTCAGAACAGGCTGAGGAGTTCTGGCAGCATTTGAGCTTGAAGCATTTGATTCATCCATGTTCTCTGAGATGGTGGAACCAATCTCATGGACCTTCTCTACGCCTGAGTGATCTGATTCATCCATATACTCAGCTTCAGAAATAGTATCTGGCCTTTGCCTTGAGGTGACAGTCTTCTCAGGTGAAGTGAAACTCAGATCCTGTGAGTTGACTGCTGAGTAGTTAGACAAAGACACATAGGAGGTCTCAGCAGCATCTGGAATCCGATCTTCAAAATTGGAAGCAATTTGTTGAAGAGGCTTCACATTGAAAGGCGGTTCAAGGATCTGAACATCATCATCCTCTTTTTCTTTCTCAGCAGGGATCTCACCAGTCTGGGTTATGAGAAAGGTGTATGGAGTGGATGCTGGCTTGGGAGTGAATTGCTGAACTAAGGTTTTTAG
Source organism: Lotus japonicus (assembly GCF_012489685.1). Classification (NCBI taxonomy): domain Eukaryota; kingdom Viridiplantae; phylum Streptophyta; class Magnoliopsida; order Fabales; family Fabaceae; genus Lotus; species Lotus japonicus. Next base: position 70,008,673 of record NC_080042.1, read on the forward strand.
AGTTGCCTCACTTTGAATAATGCCTTGAATGAAGGAATTGAAATGAGGTACTAGTTCAGTTGGGATGGATGTGGAAGAGGTGTAAATTGGAATGGAAGGGATGGCTGTGGTAGCTGTTTGGATGGTTGAAGTAGGAGCTTGAGGTTCAGCTTGTGTGTGAGTTTGTGTTTCAGGTTGAGTGGGTGCTGTTTGGGTTAAGGTAGGCATGGAAGTAGATATAGGCAGGGGTTGTTCAGGTATAACTACTAAAGCAGAATCAGAATTAATGCTTTGAGTAATTACCTTAGCAGGGCTTCTGATGGGTGAGGTTCTGGTGAGTTGGACAACCCTTGCTGGATCAGAAGTTCTTTTAGATCTTCTTTCACGTTGTACTTCTGAAGCAGATTCAGAAGCTTGTTCTGCAACTGTCTCTTTCTGCTGAAGGGGACCTTTCAGAGGCAGCTTTCTTCTTCTTACCAAGTGTACCTCATCAGAATCTGTGGATTCTTCAGCCTCTGAGGAGTCTCTTATACCCTGAATCACATTCTGGATGATCTCATGGTCATCCTGCTCATCTTCCTCTTCCTCAAGAATGATTTTGCGTCTCTTAGCCCGAGGCCTGTCTTCATCTTTAGTCTCCTCACTTGAGGGGTCTACCCATGTGTCTTCTGAGCTTTCAGAATCAGACATTTGTTGTTGTTGAGTTGAGGTTCTCTTCAGAGGCCTTTTAGAAGATGGTTCCCTGATGATCACAGTCTTGGAAGCAGCCTTCTTCTTTGCAGGTTCCTCTATCAGAATCCCTTTTCCCTTAGGATCTGAGGGCTTGCTGCTTGTTGCTCTTCTGGATTTCCTGGTAACCAGTTGAGGAGGACTTTCAGGAAGAGTATTGACAAATTCTGTAAGGGTGATTGGATCACCTTGACTTCTGAGCATCCTGACATATTCCAGAATGCATGCTGGATTGTCCTTCTTGGACCAAATGGGAAAGTCATCAATGGGGTAATTTCTCCGACGAACTTCATCAGAGGTGTCTTCTTTGGGAGCAACTTTAATCTTCTCAATGATCTGCATTTTCTTCAATTTTGTGCCATTGAGAGCATCACCAACTGTCATGGCCAGATCTTCGTGAAGTCCAAGATCTGATAGAGTCTTGACAAGCTTATTTTGGATGAAGATGTCTGATAGCAGCCTTCCATACGGAATGTAAGAGATGAATCTTTTGTTCTCAGAACCAGTTGTGGTCCTTGATTTCTCAACACACTCCTTCAGATAATTGAAAAGTAGGAATGGCAGACATATAAGCTCACCAGTTGAAATGTAGTACATGATTACCTTCTGAGTTGCATTCAGGTAATCAGTTCCTCCAGTTCTGGGGTGAATACAGTGCATGAAGATCTTTTGCCAAATCTTCATCTCAGACTTTAAGTCCTTAATGTTGTACTTGGTTTTCTCGTAAGACCAGTTATCATAGAGCGCCTTGTTGACCACGGTCCTCATTCCAGCAACATTTGCTTCAACATTCTTGATCCTTTTTCCCTGCTGAAACCCCATACCCAGCAGTTTTGCTATAGATTCTTCAGAGATCACAATTTTCTTGTCCAGTACATGGGAGACTACGTAGTAGTCGTTGCAAACTGCATTCTTCCAGAACTCGACAACCAATTTGTGATAGATTGGACCAACGAGCCTGTTGAAGTACCCAGACCATCCTTGCAACTCGACTTGGTTCCTAATATCAAACCCATGTTGAGCAAGATTATCAAAATCAACTCTTGCTTCGCAGCACACACTCAGTTCTTCCACTTTCTTTGCACAGGTGACAACATTTGGTGCATTCAGAATCTTCTGTGCTTCCTCGAATCTTTGCTTCTCTTGATCTTTGGCAGTTTGTGTGGTAGAAGCAGAAACATTCGCCTTAGGTTTCCTTGATTTGCCCATGATTCTTAGAGATGGAGGTTTAGGGTTCAGAGAGAAAGGGGAAATGTTGGAGGAAGAAATATGAATGAATGCAATGCACACGGATAGTTTCAAAACCGTAAGTGTAAGTGAGTGGCAGATCGTGTGTGACAGTGCATATAGTGGGTTTAATGGTAACCGTTGACAGTTTTTCTAAGAAATTAAAGGCAAAATCAACGGTTATAAAGTATATAGTCTGAAAATAGCATAGTAGAGGAGAGTAGACATCATCATTATAGCAGATATACCACGCGACTCAAGGAACTATGTCACAAATGAAGTGACACGTGTATTGTTGTCTACCACAGAAGTTTAACCAGTGGGTTAAGTGCTTCTGATCGAGTAACTTCTGAAAGGGGTAACATCTGATGACTTCAGAGGTACCATGGTCAGAATTTCTGAAGAAAACTTTACTCTGGACAAAAATCCATGTTCAGGTTTTCAAGAATAAATAAAAACCTATCTTCTGCCAAGGGCTTAGTAAAGATATCTGCCCACTGATGGTCAGTATCCACATACTCTAATGATAGGGTGCCCTTCTGAACATGATCACGAATATAATGATACTTTACCTCTATATGCTTTGCTCTTGAATGTAGAATAGGATTCTTGCTGAGTGAGATAGCAGTTGTGTTGTCACAGTAGATAGGAACCTTCTTCATAGACAATCCATAGTCCTCTAGATGGTTCTTCATCCATATGGTTTGTGTACAGCAAGTGGCAGCTGAAACATATTCTGCTTCTGCAGTTGATAGAGCAATTGTGTTCTGTCTCTTGCTTGACCATGTGACAAGATTTGATCCAAGGAAGTGGCAGCTTCCAGAAGTGCTTTTCCTTTCTACTCTATCTCCAGCAAAGTCAGCATCACAAAAACCTGAAAGTGTATACTCTGATGTTTTTCTATACATCAAGCCAAGGTTAGTAGTTCCTTTCAGATATTTGAGGATCCTCTTAACAGCAGTTAAGTGAGTCTCTCTAGGATCTGATTGGAATCTAGCACAGAGATGCACACTAAACAATATATCAGGTCTAGATGCAGTTAAGTAAAGAAGAGAGTCTATCATTCCACGATAGAGCTTCTGACAAACCTTAGAGGAAACTTCCTCTTTCTCAAGAATGCATGTTGAATGCATTGGAGTCTTTGAGATGTTGCAGTCACTCATGTTGAACTTCTTCAGAAGTTTCAGGGTGTACTTCTTCTGATGGATATAGGTGACTCCTGGTCGTTGATCTATTTGAATTCCCAGGAAGTATTTAAGTTCTCCCATCATGCTCATTTCAAATTCAGCCTGCATTAACTTAGAAAATTCCTTGCACAAGGAGGGATTAGCATAACCAAAAATGATATCATCAACATAAATCTGAACTATAAGAATGTCATTCTTATAGGTTCTGCAGAAAAGAGTATTGTCACCTTTACCCCTTACAAACTCATTCTGTAGAAGAAAGGAGCTGAGCCTTTCATACCACGCTCTGGGAGCTTGTTTCAATCCGTAGAGTGACTTCTTGAGCTTGTAGACATGCTCTGGATGTTTGTTGTCCTCAAAGCCTAGAGGTTGCTTGACATACACTTCTTCTGAAATGTAGCCATTGAGGAAGGCACTTTTGACGTCCATCTGATGGAGAATGATGTTGTGATTTACTGAGAAGGAAATCAATAGCCTTATAGCTTCAAGCCTTGCTACTGGAGCAAAGGTCTCAGTGTAATCAATTCTCTCTTGTTGACTGTAGCCTTGAGCCACCAGTCTTGCCTTGTTTCTTGTTACTTCTCCTCTTTCATTTAGCTTGTTTCTGAACACCCACTTGGTTCCTATGACATGGAAACCTTTAGGTTTAGGCATTAAGGTCCATACATCATTCTTGGTGAACTGATCTAGCTCTTCTTGCATTGCTTGAATCCAGCCTTTGTCTTCAAGAGCTTCATCAACTGATTTCGGCTCAATGAGAGACACAAATCCCTTCAGACTCAAAAGAGTCTCTTCTGAAGGTTTGAGCATAGACCTGGTTCTGACGGGAGCATCTTTGTTGCCAATGATCAGTTCTTCTGGATGAGAAGCAACTATTCTTTTCTTCTTCTGAAGTTGATCAGAAGTTCTTGGAACATCTTCAGATGCTTCTTCCTCTGAAGCAACATCCTCTGGGCTTTTCATTGGTTGATTTGCTTCTGAACAATCAATGCTTAAATCTGCAAATCTTTCAAACAGCTTTGACTTTTCTGAGCCAAGCTTATCATCAAATCTAATCTGGATAGATTCCTCAACAGTTTGATGAATAATATTATAAATTCTAAAACCTTTAGATCTTTCAGAATAACCAAGAAAATAACATTTTAAAGCTTTAGAATCGAATTTACCCAATTGCTCCTTGGTGTTGAGCATGTAGCAACAGGTTCCAAAAGGATGGAAGTAAGAAATATCAGGTTGCCTTCCTTTGCATAGCTCATAAGGAATTTTCTCCAGAATTGGTCTAATGGAGATTCTGTTCTGAATGTAGCATGCAGTGTTGATTGCCTCTGCCCATAAGTGCTTGGCCATACTTGATTCTTGCATCATGGTGCGAGCCATTTCCTGAAGAGTTCTATTCTTTCTTTCAACTACTCCATTTTGTTGAGGAGTGCGAGGACAAGAGAAGTTATGGGAGATTCCTTGAGAGTTGAATAAATCTTCAAAAGCTTTGTTCTCAAATTCTCCACCATGGTCACTTCTGACAGTAATCACGGAAGATTGAAACTCCTTCTGAACTTGGGTAATGAAGTTGGTAAACACAGTATGTGTTTCATCTTTGTGCCTTAGGAACTTTACCCATGTCCACCTGTTATAATCATCTACAATGACTAACCCATACTTCTTTCCTCCAATGGATTCAGTTTTCACTGGTCCAAAGAGATCAATGTGAAGTAGCTCAAGGGGCCTTGTTGTAGATACTACATTCTTTGCTTTAAAAGGCTTCTTGGTGAATTTACCCTTCTGACAAGCTTCACATAGGGCCTCTGATGAATACTTCAGATGAGGCAATCCTCTGACGAGATTTAGCTTGCTAAGTTGAGAAATTTTTCTGAGGCTTGCATGTCCTAGACGTCTGTGCCAGATCCATTGCTCATCATTAACTGACATGAGACACTTGACCTTCTGAGATAGCAGTTCAGAGGATCTGATCTTGTAAATATCATTTTTTCTCTTCCCAGAAAATAAAACAGATCCATCTGTTTGACTAACCGCTTTGCATCCGGTTTGATTGAAGATCACATCGTAACCTTTGTCAGCAATTTGGCTTATGGAGAGCAAGTTGTGAAATAATCCTTCCACCAGAAGTACATCATTGATAACTGGAATTTTTCCATCTCCTATGGAACCTTTTCCAATAATTTTTCCCTTCTGGTTTCCTCCAAAGCCAACGTCTCCTCCTGACTTAAGCGATGTCAGTTCTTGGAATATAGACCTTATGACCGTCATGTGTCGCGAGCATCCACTGTCCAGGTACCATGACAGGTGTCTTAACTGAGCTGCATAAGACGTCTGCAACAGGAATAATTTTTGCTTTAGGTACCCACATCTTGGGTCCTTTCTTGTTAGTTTTCCCAGAAGTTCTTGGAACTTTGGGTGCAACAGGAGGATAATGCAGAGGAATTTGAGTATAATATTTAGACATATCAAGTTTAAACTTCCCCTTTGGTTTCACCACCTTTGGTGTAACCTTTTCTAGAATGACAGTGCCAGCGGGAACGAAATGTTTATGCAAGGGTTCACGTTTGGACTGAATTGACTCATCTTTCATGGATTCAAAGTAGCCAAGGCCATTGTTCCCATTTCTGCTCATGCCATAGATCATTGAAGCCATAAGACTTCTGTCTATGCCCTTTGCAAGGAACTTTTGAAACGCTTTCTCATATTTTGTCTCATACTTAACATCAGATGATGCAAGTTGATCTTCTAGCACATCATTTTTAGCACGAAGAACAACATTGTCATTAACAAGAATATAGTTTTCTTCCATAAGTTTAGAGACTGACTTCTCATGAACTTCTATAGAACTGGTTTTAGCAGCATATTTCTTTTTGAGCTCTTTATGCTTATTTAGCAGAATATCATGTTTCTTCATTATTTCAAATAAAGCAGTTCTTAGCTCAGATAGAGAAAAGTTAGAGAATACCTCATCATCATTCTCAGAGTCTGAATCATCTTCTGAAGCTTTAGCACCTCTGCTAGTGGTAGCCATTAGAGCCTCCACAGCTTCATCTTCTTCTGACTTAGCTTCATCAGAATCAGTTGCATCAAAGGTTATGAGAGCTTTCTTCTTGAAGACTTTTCTTGGTCTCTTATCCTTCTTAAGCTTGGGACAGTCACTTTTGTAATGCCCAGATTCCTTGCACTCGAAGCAAGTGACTTCCTTTCCAGATGACTTCTTCTGACCAGATGAAGATTCATATCTTCCTGAACTTTTCTTTGGTCCTTTGCCTTTGCTATGTCTGTTCTTCCAGAGTTTGCTTAACCTCTTTGTGAAAAGAGACAGCTCTTCATCATCAGACGCATCTGACAGCTCTTCAGATGAATTTTCTTCTTCTGCCTGATAGGCTTTTGCTTTGTCAGACTTTGACTTAAGAGCAATAGACTTGTCTTTCTTTTGAGGCTTGTCTCCTTTGAGTTCAATCTCATGGCTTCTGAGATGACTCACGAGCTCTTCTAACTTTAAGGAGTTCAAATTTCTGGAGAGTTTCAGTGCAGTGACAAAAGCTCTCCACTCCTTAGGCAAACTTCTGATAATCTTCTTGACATGATCACCAGTAGAGTAGCCCTTGTTTAGCACTCTGATTCCAGCAATGAGAGTTTGAAACCTTGAGTACATCTCCTCAATGGTTTCACCAGATTCCATCTTAAACTGCTCATATTGTTGTATGAGAGCAAGAGCCTTGGTTTCCTTGACCTCTTCATTTCCTTCATGCGTCATGACCAAGGAGTCAAAGATGGATTTAGCAGTTTCTTTGTCAGAGATCTTCTCATACTCAATATATGATATTGAGCTGAATAGCATGGACTTCGCCTTGTGATGATCCTTAAAACGCTTCTTCTGAGCGTCAGTCATTTCAGAACGAGGGATCTTCACACCTGAAGCATCTACTGGATCAGTATAGCCTTCAATGACCATATCCCAGAGATCTGGGTCAGTGCCAAGGAAATAACATTCTATTCTATCTTTCCAGTACTCAAACTTTTCGCCATCAAAGATTGGTGCTCTGAGTTGATTGTTGTTGTTGTTGTTGTCAGCGGAAGTATTGGCTTGGGCCATTGCTTGTTTTTCACACAAGGTTCTGGATCACTGAACACTGTTAGGTGTTAAAATCAGAACCGGAGCTCTGATGCCAATTGAAGGTACGAAAAACACTAGAAAGGGGGGGTTTGAATAGAGTTTTTGAATCTCGGGTATACTTTTTGGCTTTTTCAAAACTCAAGGATAAAAACTAAGTGCTGAATGATAGGAAGTAAAGCACACGAGTATTTTATCCTGGTTCACTTGAGATAAAAGCTCAAGCTAATCCAGTCCACCTGTGAAGGTGATTTCTTCCTTCTTCTGATGAAGGCAATCCACTAAAATCAATGAGTGTTACAACTGCACTTTGCAATCTGCTAAGTGACTAACAGTACACTGATTTTCTCACTAGTATCCTCTTAAGAAGCTGATCTACCGATCCTCTTAAGACTAGCTAAATATTGAATCAACCTTGATTCAATCCTCTCAAGATCCGACCAACCTTGGTCTCTTGATGAACTTTACAGTATGATGTAAAAGGTTTCGGGTTTACAAGGAGTGCTTCTAACAAGCGAATAGTAAACTCAGAAGTTTAAGAACAGTGAAGAAATAATGCTAAGAGAATGGTTCGTATGTGTTGAATATTTTCAGCAGAGTTTCTTAGCCTCTTTCTTCTTTCTTCAGCCTTTATATACTCCAAGACTTGTGATGTAGCCGTTGCTAGGGTTTTATCCGTTGGAGTGGCAATTCTGTAATATCAGACTGCTAGGCTGTACAAGGTAGGTGGCGGACAGACTGAGACTTGTACGACGTTGTACTGTGATAGCGACCTGTCCTTTCACCAGTTGACTTGTGATGAAGGAGCTTCAGATGAACGTTGATGAAGCTTCTGATCATCGTCAGATTGAAGCTTGGATTCTTCTGACCATGCAACTTCTGCTTCTGAACAGGTTCCTCAAAACTTCTGATCGTCAGAGCTAGAATAGCCTGGGTCTTCAGAACCAACTTCTTGCAAGTCTTCAGAACTTGAGTCTTCTACTTTTGGACCGTTCCACTGGAACATCTGGTCTTCAGAACTTCTGACTTGAGTTCTTCAGATCTTCTTGAGAGCTTCCATCTTCAGAGCTTCTGAAGTATTTGCCACTGTTCAGAACGAACATGATAGATTAAATAGCTCTCTTTTTAGTAACCCTTGGTTCTTCTTCTTCTGAACGAGTAGGCTTGGGTCAGATTCAGAACCTGTTTGTCACAACTTAAAAAGACAAACATTAGGGTACCACAATTGTTCATCATCACAAACCTTAATTGTAATCATCAAAACATAGAGATGCAACCACTGATCAACCCTTGATCTTACAAGATGGTGCTGGCCAGAACCAGAATCATGAGAAGAAGAAGAATTATGGGAACAAGAAGAAAGTGGATAGGAAAACTGTTCAATGCTACAATTGCAAGAAAGATGGGAAGCCAGCATACATTTCCAATGTACTTTATGCACCCCAAGATGAAGAATAACTTGCTCAGACTTGGGAAACTGCTTGAGAGTGGTTACTCTATGTCCATGGAAGGAAATGGGATGAAAGTGTTTGATAACAGAAGACAACTAGTGCTAAAAGCACCAATGTCCAGCAACAGAACATTCAAAGTGGAAATTCAAGCTGCTGATCAAAAGTGTTTTCAGTCAATTGATGAGATAGGAATCTGGACTTGGCATCAAAGGTACGGGCACTTAAACTTTTAAGATTTGTCTCAACTCTACAGATCTGGAATGATAACTGGATTGTCCAATATTAAAGTTCCCACTACTCTCTGTGATGATTGCTTAGCTGGTAAACAGTCCAGAAATTCTTTTAGTTCCTTTATACCATCCAGAACTTCAAAACCATTAGAAGTTGTTTATACTGATGTTTGTGGTCCCTTCGAAGTTAACTCTATTGGCGAGAATAGGTATTTTGTTACTTTCCTTGACGAATTCACTAGGAAACTATGGACTAATTTGATTCATAGGAAAAGTGAAGTGTTTGCAATTTTTAAGAGCTTTAAGTCACTAGTTGAGAAACAAAAGGGTGAGAAGTTGAAGCTTCTAAGGTCTGATGGTGGGTGTGAGTGTGTATCCAGAGATTTCAGCAGTTATTGTGAAAAAGAAGGCATTGTACATGAGGTGGTTGCACCTTACACACCACAACACAATGATTCTGTTGAAAGGGAAAACAGAACCCTGTTGAACATGGTGAGATGCATGATGAAGACTAAAGAGTTGCCTAAGAAGTTTTTGGGAGAAGCTGTGTCCACAGCCACCTACCTCCTCAATAGATGTCCAACCAAGAGACTGAATAATGTGACTCCTGAAGAAGCATGGACAGGGAAGAAACCTGATGTGAGCCATTTTAAAATCTTCGGTTCTTTGTGCTTCAGACATGTACCAGAGGCCAAGAGAAGGAAACTTGATGATAAGGGTGAGCAACTTATATTACTTGGCTATCACACTATTGGTGCATATAGAGCTTTTAATCCTGTCACGGGAAGATTGTGGTCAGTAGAGACTTGAGGATTGATGAATCAAGACACTGGAACTGGAATGGAACTAATAATGACACTAAAGATTCTGGAAATTCTTCACTACTAAGGTTAGAAGACACTATGATTGAGACACAGAAAACTCCAGCACCTACTACTGGATCTCAAAGACCACAGAGACAAAGACAACTGCCACAAAGACCTGCTGATTATGAGATTTCCTGACACTAATGTTACAGCAGAAGGTGATCTTTTGCATATGGCACTTTTGGCAGAAATGGAACCAGTTAGTCTTGAGCAAGCTATGAAGGAACCCAAGTGGATTGATACCATGGAAGAAGAACTGAGCTCAATTGAGAAGAATAATACATGGAAACTCACTGACTTGCCACCTAGGAAGAAACCAATTGCAGTGAGGTGAAGTCAAGATGAAGCCTAATGGTGATATTGCTAAATATAAAGCTCGACTGGTTTCAAATGGATGGTTTGGATTATGATGAGGTATTTGCACCCGTGGAAAGGATTGAGACAATAAGGTTGGTAGTTGCCATAGCAAGTTACAACAAGTGGGATCTTCATCAAATGGATGTCAAATCCGCCTTCCTCAATGGCCCTTTGGATGAGGAGGTGTATGTCATGCAACCTTCTGGCTTTGAGCAAAAGGGGATGGAGGATAAGGTGTACAAGCTGCACAAGGATCTTTACGGTTTGAAGCAGGCCCCAAGGGCCTGGAATAAGAGGATTGACTCTTTTCTCATTGTCATTAGTTTTGTGAAATGCACAACAGAGTTTGGCATATATGTGAAAGGGGTAACTTCTAATCTTCTTATTGTTTGCTTATATGTGGACGGCATTTTGATTACTGGGAATACTGCTAAAGAGATTGTAACTTTTAAAGATAGGTTACAGGCAGAGTTTGAAATGTCAGCCCTGGGAGAGTTGTCCTATTTCCTAGGAATTCAATTTCAGAGAACTGAAAAAGGGATTTTCATGCCCCAAAGAAAATACTGCACTGATGTCTTGGAAAGGTTCAACGTGAGATATTGCAACCCAGTTTCAATACCTGTTGAAACTGGAATTGCACTGGACAAGTTGAATCCTACTGAGCAAACAGTGGATAAAACACTTTATAGGCAGATTGTGGGTTGTTTGAGATACATTTGTCATACCATACCATATTTGTCTTTTGGTGTGGCACTTGTTAGTTGTTTTATGGAAGATCCTAGAGTTTCTCATTTACTTGCAGCAAAGAGAATCCTTAGGTATAAAAAAGGAACTCTAATTGCAATTTATTTAGAAGTTGTAGTTTATTCAGAGATCAAGTCAGTAAAAACAAATTGAGACTTGAATTCTGCAAATCTGAGGAGCAGCTCGCAGATTTGTTGACTAAGCCTCTTATGAGGGAAAGTTTGGAGATACTCAGAAATAAAATTGGGGTTAGATCAGATGTTGGTATTTTGACCAAAAAGAAAAAAGATCAGATGTTGGTACCTCTTTTGTTGATCCTCCACATGTGCAATTCTTCAAGGCTTCTTTAAACCTCCGATTCTCTTCCAGACGTTTTTCATTCAACTGCTTCAGAGTTTGAGTCTGTACCAGCAGAAGAAGTCAAAAAATTTGTGCTGAAAATATAAATGCAGTAAATAGTTTATATTTACCGTTGACTTCGACTTCGACCGTTTATTTTGAAACCAAAATCTGATCTGCTCAGGGTCTAATCCTAGCTCACTGCCCCAATCATTTCTCTGTTTTTCATTTGGATAAGGATTTGTCTCGTAGTAGCTGATTCGCATTACAGAAAAGATGGATGGTATCAGAAAGTGATAAAGTTGTAAACCCAAAAGCTAATAGAAGCCATAGCAAAGAGTAAAGGTTTACATTGTAAAAAGTTAATTGAACACTACAAAGACACTGATACTTATACACAAGACTAACTCTTCTAACTAACTAGGAAGTATTTGAAGATTTGGTCCTTGCACTCTAGCTATATTCTAATAGAAAGTTAAGTTAGAATGATAATCAAGAAACAGAGTAAAATAAAACAAAAGGTGGATGGCATCAGAAAGTTTTGAGAGTTAGAATGGTAATCAAGAAACAGAGATACAGAACAACAAAAAGATGGATGATATGGGAAAGTTTTGACTTAGAATGATAAGCAAGAAACAGAGTAAAATAAAACACAGAGCAAAAACAGATGGATGATATGAGAAAGTTTGAACTAAGAACAAAGCTGAAGCACAGAGTAAAACAAAAACAGAGCAAGCAAGAAAAATGTATGATGCGATAAAGAATTCGTATTATTCAAGCACTTGTTTCTGAGACAGGGTCAGGGTGTTGCGGCGTTGTTTCTTCTTGAGGTGTTGATCTTGCTGGTCATCAGGAGCATCCACCACGGCATTGGTGTTGGTTTCATCTTCTCTGGACCTGCTCGAAGAAGCGTTGGGGGGTGGATTATCACGATCACGATCGTCATTACCAAACGCGTTTGAGTTGAACATTGTTGCAAGAAGGCAATGAATGCAGAAGAAGATATGATAATGGAGGAGCAAAGGTGAAAATAACGCAGAGGGTTTGAAACGATAGACTTATTGCAAAGAGTATAGAATAGGGGGTTGAAGAAGCATTAACGGACATGCATTTGCATATATAGAGAGACGCATGCAGAGAAAGAGTGATGTTGTGTGTTTCAAAGTTCTTCTTCGAATACATTCACCAAAATTTAAAAGATAAAATTAAATTAAAATAAAGTGTTAAATATGTTATTAATCCTACATGTATATTAAGCCTATCCTATGTGTCACTTTTTTTTTGTTTGGACATATCCACATGGACCAAATCCCTAGAATCAGTGCGAGGGGGTGATAGTACTCAACTATGGCTTGAAGATTGGACTGGATCAGGGCAACTTAGGGATGTTTTTTATAGGCTTTATAATTTGTCTAAGCAAAAACGAGCTATGGTGTGTGACTGTGGGAGGTGGGAGTAGGGTGTTTGGCACTGGTGTCTGTCTTGGCGACGTCCGTTAGGTGAGCGGGAGCAATCTTGGCTATTGTCTTTCTTACAAGTTCTTGGTTCTGTCCCTCTTTCAGAAGGCGCTTTGGATGGTTGGATTTGGCGACCAAGTCCAGATGGGAATTATTCAGTTAGCTCTGCTTATGGTTTTGTGCAGGCTCCTTTGTTGGGTGGTTCATAATTGGCTTTTGGGCTTCTGTGGAAATCTTTTGCTCCTTCTAATGTTCAAGCTTTTGTTTGGAGGTGTCTCCATAATCGGATTCCAAGCATGGATAATGTTGAGACGTAGGGTTCTGTTAAATGCAGAAGCAGCTGCTTGCAGGTTTTGCTTGGGGGGTTTGGAAACTGGCCACCATCTTCTACTGTCTTGTGCTTGCTCCTAGGGGTTATGGAATCAATGCTACAAGTGGTTGGGGTTTCAAACGGTGGTCCCTGATTCAATTTGAGCTCATTTTTTGCAGTTTAAGTTTGGGTGGAATGAGTCTCAGCATTTGGGTATTTTGTCTATTTGGTTTGCCACAGTTTGGACAATTTGGGGGATTAGGAATGGTTTGATATTTAGAGGGGAACCTGTTTGTTGGACTTCTGCTTTGGAATTGGTCAAATGGAGATCTTGGCAGTGGAATAGAGCTAATATGAAGGGATTTTGTTACTCTCTTTTCGAGTGGTCGACAAGTCCAGTGACGTGCGTGTGCTCTGTGTAATTGGTTTGTTTTTATTGGGGTTGAGCATGATTTTTGTGGGTTGTTTTGTGTAGGTTGGGAAGTTTTGTTTGTCCTGGTTTTCATGCTCTTGGTTTGCTCTAGTTGTCCATGCGTTTGGTATGCTGGTCTTCTAGAGTGCTTTAGTTTTTTTGTTGTTCTTTTCCTCTTCTTTTGTATTTGGGTTTAGCACCCCTTGTGCTAAGTGTGAATACAATATTTGGCTTATCTAAAAAAAAAACTTTCTTCTTTCAGAGAACGAACACACCAGACCAGGGTGAAGGGGATTGAACCTGAACGCACCACTTTCTTCTTCCATCCTTGATTGATTTGATGGTTTCATTCTGGAATTGCATAGGAGAACAGATGACGACGACGTCATCCAGCTCCAGCATGCCCCATGGCCTTCATCTGATTCACTCTCTCCAGTACTCTTATCACTTCCATTTACTTCAATCATCACTCTTTTCTTCTCCTCACATGCTGCCACTCTTACCACACATCAAAGAAAACACACATAGCTGAGGAGGTTAAATAAACACATGGACACGGTTTTGGAGGAAAAACTTTTCACCTAAGCGCTTTATGTACATCATTTTAGATTATATTTTTTCAAGGATCAAACTTTGTTTATTTTCAAGGTGCCTGCTGTGGTGCCCCCTCTCACATGCAGGTATGGTGCCTCTGCCTAGTTGAACCAGTAGCAACAAAACATGTATTAAATGATGTGTTTTTTCCATTTATCCTGAAATGATTTTTAAATAATATTATTTTAGAAAAAAAAAGTTTATATATTTGCTAACTGGTCCCTAACTAAATCAGTTACCATGGTAAAAATGGCCGCTAACACTTCCACATAATAACCCTAGGTACTGCCCAGCCTAACCTAGAAGTCGTCCATTGTTGCGCCGTCAAGCACCATCTCAGGGCCTCGCACCACCATAGCAGATCCTCCACGACCAGCTCAAGCACATTCAAGCCTTGAATCACTGAGAAAAGTATCAGACTAACAAAAAGTAATACTACTGACCACACACAATTAGAAAAGTAAATTTGGTGCAATTTCAAAACACAAAAGCAACAAAAAGAACCAAAAAACAATCCTTACGGTGGAGCAGCCCACATTGTAGAAAACTCTCATCGTGAACGGTAGAATATAGCTTCTCCCTTTTTGTAGTGTTTATAGATTCTCTTAACATAAGGCGTTCAGGTAGAAGTCCTTTCATTTTATGGAGTCCATTCATGTTTTCCATAATGAAGTGTTTTTTAATTTATTGAATATTTGATTGGAAAATTTTGATAACATGACAAAAATGCTTTGAGAAACTGTGATAGCATGATTTTTTTTTTACAAGCAATTGGAATTATATTGAAGAGAAGTACAAGGGGTACTTCAACCCAATACAAAAGAAAAAGAGAAAGCTGAAAGAAAGAAAGAGTGATGAGAAATGTTTGAAATTTGAAAGTACTTTCAACTCAAAGTACCATTAAATATCTTTTACTTTTTTATCTCGGATTTGTGAAAATGTGCTTGATTTTAAAGTGATTGGGTTTCCAAATATAGCATTAAGCTTTTGAAATCATCTACTATTACTTAAGGCAAAACCTCAAGTTACTATTCCTAAGAGACCTCAAATCTGGGCCATTGATTTCAACTTCTAATCCAACGGCTATCTATTCCTCACCTAACAACACATCACCTACGACATCGTTCTTTCATTTTTTTGGTTTACCGCTTGGCCTTTCCCATCAGCCTGCCGTTGAACAGTGAGGAAGGAGAAGGAGAAGGAGAAGAGAGGATGATGGAAGAGGAAGGACGATTTTCGTCACCCACCCTAGATAGGGTTAGGTGAGAACAAGAAGGAGGACAGGAGAAAGTTGAAGGAGAAGAGGGGAGATTTCGTCATCGAATGGTTTGATCGGCGTCGGATCACGTCAGATCTGTGCAAGAGGGTCGGTAATGACAGAATCAATCGTGCTGCAGGTTCATTCCTTTACGCAATTTCTCTCTTTCCCAATAAATCCCACAGTTATCCTATTCAAATGATGTCATGTTTCTCAGAGTTATGGCTTTCTCCCTTTTGTTTCTCTATAAATATTGCCTTTGCTTTGCTTCTTCTTCCATTCTGCAACATTGCCCTATCCTAATTCTTCTTTAATTTTACGTGGTGGCTCCGAGGCCGACGCGGAGGAGATGGTTGCAATGGCGATTGAACCTCGCGGTGCTCTGGTGCGGAGGCGAGAGGTGTGCTTTGTTCGGATTTTTGTTTTATGTAGGTGGTTTGTTGTTTGTTTTCCTAGGTATGATGTTTTTAAAGTTCTGTTGAGAGCTCAATTTGTTGTCATTCAGTTATTCTTGTGTGTAGATTAAAATAAATTGATTTTAGGCTTTAATTAATTTGTGGGTTTTCCATTGTAGAATGTGATTGCTGCTCCTATTTACTTTCATCTATGACTTTTAAATTGGTAAATTGAAAAGAGAGGGGATTTGAACTTCAATCCTCAATCCTCATAATGAAACTTTTGTTTTGCTTTGATATATTTAACTGTTGGCGATATTCTTATGAAGTGGAGGAATCATGGTTCATACTCAGTAAATTGAGTGATAAACTGAAAGTGTCGAACCAGGATATACAGTAGCTATTTTTGGGTTGGGATTTATTGAATTGGCCGCATGAACTCTTTGTACATGGATTTGTTTTCAATAAGATGTATTTTATTTTTTCCCAGAATAAAATTAAGTCTCATTTATTTTTCTCTTATTCAGGGTTTGGTTTTTTTTAATACATTAAAAATGCCGTATCAGTTTTTGAGATAATGCCTTATAAACTTTAGAAATTATGTTATCTTGAGTTGTTGAGATTGAGGCTTGAAGGAAAATACTTTTTTTCTTGAATGAAATGATTGGTGCCTTGTCTTTTTCCTTAGAAGTTAGTCTTCAAGGAGTAATAGTAATATTTGCTTTAGAAGATTTAAATGAGATAAAAAGATGATATAAAGCTCAAGCTCTGTATTGTGCTTAGTTACATATATTATTGGTCTAGACTTTATATGCTTTAAATACTCATTTTCCAGTTTGTAGTATGTTATATCTTGTCCTATCCCTATTTTTGGTGTTTTCTTTCTTTCTGTAAGTGCTATTTGGCAGGGTCTTTTTGCCTATTCTCATATCACCAACTATATTATCTTTCTTTGTTCATCGGCTCTTTTTGGTAACTGCTTTTTGCTTCTATAGGATCCCAAGAATTTAAATCCTCAATCCTGAATGAATTTGTTTCATGACCAAGATATCAACAAATTTTTCTGCATGTCAAATCTCTTTAATCCTGAATTAAGTACATTTATTTCCCAGGATGATTCTTAAATTTGCTTAGCTTGAGCACAGGCAAGTTCTTTTTAAGATGGCTGTCAGTTTTTGTTTTCTGACATCATTGCACTCCTCAAGTTCAACAAGGTCACTGATTTTGCTGCTATCTATCTTCGCTTGCTGGAACCATTCAAGGCATGCATCTCTAACCTATAATTGAACATAGAACACTTTAAGGTACTTCATAATTCATATTTCCACTTATGTCTTAACTATTGATATGCTCGGAATGTGTAGGTGAGGAGGACAGATTTTTGGATGCTCTTTACTGTTACAAAGCTCATAAAGGAATTCATAAAATAGTATAGGGGCAATGTGATGTTTAATATAGATTTAGAGCTTTTTTTACAGTTAAGTGAGGGATTGTAGTTTATCTTCATGAATGCCAATATGATTATGGTACTTATTTATTTTTTCTGCAGTTCATCCTTCTACAGGCTACAAGTCAATTCAGCCACCGAAGTTGCATTAAAATCTTAGAATGGTGGCTATGATGGATTATATTTTTTACAATTCTATTGGTTTATACACAACTTCTATTATATTTTTCAGTCAATATTTTCACTGAAAGGTTTCTGCTACATGGGCACAGATGATATAAGTCATGAGCTAATTGATGTTGCACTTTTGTTAATTGCTACTCTTCCGAGTGTCTTATTTGCTTTTAATGCACTCATTTGATTTCTTCCACTCTTCCTTTTCTAGCTTTCTATGATTTTTGTAACACCCCAATTTCTCAACTGAGGAATCACATTAGTAACCTAACAATGTCTAAGGACTATTCTACAAACCCTAAAATCCAAGGGTAATTTTTTTTGAAAATGAGAATGAATACCATAGGGTTGGAAACACATGATAACTTTATTTAAATAACCTGTTTCCCGATATATAGTAATAATAGCTTACAACACCATAAGTAAGGTTCAGAATAAACATGCGCACTTTAACAGTGGCGGAAGCAAGGCTTTAATAACAGAGTTCTCCTAAAGAAAGGGAGACTCAAACATAGTCCACAAGAAGAGAAGCAAAGCTGATTCTTACACCCCTACTCCACCGCTTACAACTCGATCTCTGACTCGAGCAACTAAGCCTCGGCGGAAGGATCTCCATCGCCTAATAACGTTAAGCGCTCAAACAGCAAATAGCAAATAGAAAGGGTTAACTCCATGCAATTACCATGTATAAAGGAGAAAATCATGCTATTCAAATTTAATGACCTAGCATGGTAAATGAACTAGCATCATAACTCAACTCATATATCAACAACTTAACATAGGTTAACTCAGATAATAATAACCTCAACAATGTAACGACAAATTAGATATCAATAATCCTCAACAATATAACGACAAATCAGATATCAATAATCCTCAACGATATAAATCAAACAAGATCTCAACAACCTCAACAATATAGATTAACTCAGCTATCAACCACTTAACATATCAGATGACAATAAAACCAACAATATGAGTCAATCAATAACGTCTCAAAAGACGGGACGATGATAGGACCACACCTCCTCATCGCCACTTATAACGTCTCACAAGACGGGACAATGATAGGACCACACCTCCTCATCGCCTCTTAGCGTCTCACAAGACGGGACAATGATAGGACCACACCTCCTCATCGCCTCTTATAACGTCTCACAAGACGGGACAATGATAGGATCACACCTCCTCATCGCCTCTTATAACGTCTCACAACACGGGACAATCATAGGACCACACCTCCTGATCGCCACTTAGCGTCTCACAAGACGGGACAATGATAGGACCACACCTCCTCATCGCCTCTTGACAACGCCACGAAGGCCACACAGTACAATCCAACAACGCATATGCACAAATATATATCAACAATTTCAAATCCAATAATCAAGACAGAGTAACCCTATGTTACTCTTAATATCAACAAGCATACGTCAACTCAACTCAATGACAGAAACCAGTAAACGGCCGAAGCCTCTCAGAAAACGGAGACACACGTCTCAATAAGTTTACTCGGTCGAGGCCTTCAGAAAAACATTTGGCACAAGCCTCAGAAACAGTCAACATAAGAAAACATACAACATTGCAAGCATAGTAATCATAATCCAATGCCAATCAATATAAACATCTTCATCTCAAACGCAGGCAGTGCGATAAAAGCAGGCAAGACTCAAAGACACTCTAAAACTGAGTTACCCTTACCTTCAGGAGTAGAAGTTGGGCATGGAAGTTGTGAACCTAGAACAAGGAAACACAATCATCAACACAAGCCTCACTAGGAGCAACACGATCTAACAATACTAATCGAAATCGTAAAGAAAGCCTCTAAAGCTTCAGAGTTCCTATTTAGGCACAAATTGACAACGGAGACTTCGTTCGCTAAAACAAGCATAACTCGAGCTACAGAACTCTGAATGACACGAAACCAACGCCAAAATTTCGACAATCGAAAGAGCTACGCTATGGCTCAGGTCATAGAGACTCAAAAATTATTTTTGGACACGGTACCCTAACAAATCGGTTTCGGCCACTCTCAAAAATAGGGTTTCCGAACTTTTTCTTCGATCTAAATCAATTCCTAGGTGTTCTTAGGCGATATCTAGGCCTTGGAAACTCTCAGAAAAATTATCGAATCGAAAACTGTCGCAGGGGTATTTTGGTCAATATTTTTAGCTCAGAAACTTAAAATCAGAATTTTGAAAAACAAATTAGATGGGGTCGACACCAACGACGATTATGACGACTAATCCTACTAACGCTAAGCTCAGTCGAGGGTTTTAAGCCCAAAGGACGGAACTTTAGCCAAAAATGGGTATTATGAGCAGAATTGAAACTCGGCGGCAATTCGGAGAGAATCGGCGAAATGTAATCCGCTAAACATGCTCTTGGGCACGTAGGGAATAAGTTTAGATAGTGTGATCGAGTTATTTGGACAGTTTTACAAAAAGCTCAAAACTTTGAGCACAGAAAGACATAGAGAAAAGCGACAGAATTGACGATCAGAAGTAAGGATTAGCATCAGTACCTTGAGGCCTACGCGTAGCAACGAACTGTGCGACGATCAAACAAGAATCAGCAAAAAACTCTTCTCCTCCTCCTCCTCTTGAAACCCACGGCCGTGTGTGTGTGTGTTTGTGATGTTTTTGTTTTTTTTTTCATTTTTTTCAAGCTATTTATAGGAAATGGAAAATGCGGAAAAATGAAAATTTCGCGATTCCGATTTCTCCTGTGCCATCCTCTATGAATTCTAAGATAGGTTCTGGCGACAGAATTCCAGAACTCAAAAGAGGTTTCTTGGAATTAAGGTAAACAATCCAAAGTCGGTGTAAATCTATTTTACCCGAAAAACTACTTTTTGCAGTGAATGTCGGATGAGAAAACTTCTTTCTGAAGAAAGATTGGAAAGCTCGAAAGAAATAGGTGTACGCGTGTGGAATCTTCGTTTGAAGCTCCGAATAGAAAAATTCTTCATCAACCGTTTATTTTAGGTTTCTTGAGCTATCAGGGATTCAACTTCGGCAAACTTCCGAGAACTAGAATCGGACGTTCGTACATTCCAGGGTTTCGTATCGAAACCCTCGTCAGGGAAATGAATAAGAGAAATTCTTATAATCCTCTGAATATTTTTGAATTCCGCTTCTACAGTGCTTTAAGAGCGGATTAGCCTTTTACTAACGCTTTTGCCCTAAGGCGGAAGTGAATAAAGCTCGTTCTATAACCTATAGTGATTATAGTACTATTCTTAGTCATTTCCTGAACTTTCTTCTTCATAACGCTAATCCAAACATTAAACACAAGTCTAGTTTCCCTCACGCTGACACAAAATCCTATGCGTGAGTTGGAAATTAATTATTTATTTAATTCTAAAATCCTGGGTCTTACAATACTACCCCCCAAAAAGAAAGTTTCGTCCTCGAAACTTGGTGTCAGAGGAACTCGGGAGTGCCATTCCCTCACATAACATTTCCTAAGCTATCCTCTAGGTCTCGTTTGCCCTTAGGTTCTTGGTGACTCTCTCACAAATAACGACCTTCAGTCTGCAACTCAAGGTTAGAACTTTCCGTCCTTAACCTTGTCACACCTATGTCAATCAAATCCTTAGTTTACTATCCAAAGTCTGACAGTCTCCAGGTTTTATTCACTTAGGACAAGAATTCTCAAATTTAAAGTCTACTACACCTTTAATAAGTTTGGACCTCTATTATCCTTTCGCTTTCTCACATTCCTCCTTGCAAAAGGTACTACCCTACTCCTGGAACTCATACGACCTCTCATCAGAATCCATCTCTTAACTTCTATTCCTTCTACGGTTACATCCTTATGAAACAAGGATAGATACTATCAGGTCGAACGGTAATTCTGTCACATTTAGCTTTTACCACGTCACACAAGCTAAGTCTATAACAGAATGTGTAGCACCATAATTAAATAGTATGATAAGGGAATTACCCGGGATCTCGCGGGTACCGCGGATTAGACCCTCGTCTTCATCAACTTCAGTTCCACTAATGAAGTAGACCCTTCCACCAGCAGTAGGCCTTCCTGCCCCAGTAACATTTGCAGCAACCTCAACTTTAGGAATCCTGCACTCTACGGCAGTGTGACCTGGCTTGTTGCAGTTCCAACACGTCTTAAGACTCTCAGAACAGTGGCTGGTATAATGCCCCTTCTTGTTGCACCTAAAGCAAGTCACATTCTCCCGGCTCATCGGTGGATTTCCCAGTGCAGTTGCATTTCCGCCCGAAGGATAAAAGGACCCGGAGGCTGCCCCCTCACCCTGAGGTCGAACATACGGCTTCTTCTGGTAGTGCCTACCCTCGTCATTTCTTCCTTGATTAGTCCTAGCCGGACCTCCACTTCCTTGGTGAGGCTTGTTCAGACCTTGGAATTTGCCCCTTTCATTATCAATGGCCTCAATCTCCTTGGTCTTCTCCACCAGCACTTGGTAGCGATTCAGTCCTAGCGGTTGCACCGCCCTCTGCAGCTCATAACTCAGCCCATCTATGAAGCGCTCACACATATAGCTTTCGTCCACCAATCCTCGAAAGTAGCGAAAGTGTTTCGCCAATGACTCCAACTTAGAAGCATACTCAGCCATAGACATGCTTCCTTGACGAGGCCTCAGAAATTGTGCTTCCTTGGCAGCTCTAGCACTAGCAGGAAAGTACTTGTCCAGGAAAGCTCCCCGGAAACACTCCCAAGTGATGGCTTGATGGTCAGCCTCCATCATAGCCCTAGCCCCACGCCAGCAATACTCAGCTTCACCAGTCAGCAGATAGGTCGCATAATCCACTTTCATCTCTGTAGTGGTACGCAGAAAGGTGAAGATCTTCTCCAACTCCTGGAGCCATAAGTCAGCTTCTTCCGGATCAAAGCCCCCAGAGAACTTCGGCGGATCCTGACGCTTGAAATCATCCAGACCCCTAGTCTGAGTAGCAGCTAGTTCACGTTCCTCACGTTGCACACGGCGAGCATTCTCTTCAGCTTGGTTTTGAGCAGCCACCAAAACAGCAGTAGCAGCACGTTGGGCTTCGGCTTCCTCCCTTGCGGCAGTGTTAGTAACTTGTTGTGCCATAAGGGCAGTCAGATTAGCAATAGCTTGCTCCATCGGATTCATGTTGTTTGAACCTTGAGTCTCGTTCAGTTGTGGAAATCTCTTGTTCCTGTTTTCATGAACAATCAAAGACCACAACAGACACTCAGGTCAGAACAACACAAAGTTCTATAATAACTAACTATGTATATACTTATATCAAATGTATAATTAACAATAACTAGCATAAGGTTGTTCACCTACGAACAACCTTCAAGAATAATCTATATAAACAGTAGTCAAGGACACTCTTCCTCCGATTGACACCCCATCAATCGGTCTCGGAGTTCAAACATCTTAAGCAGACACTCTACCCAAAAGCTCTGGTTTCTCAACCAAAGCTCTGATACCACAATTGTAACGCCCCAATTTCTCAACAGAGGAATCACATTAGTAACCTAACAAAGTCTAAGGACTATTCTGCAAACCCTAAAATCCAAGGGTAATTTTTTTTGAAAATGAGAATGAATACCATAGGGTTGGAAACACATGATAACTTTATTTAAATAACCTGTTTCCCGATATATAGTAATAATAGCTTACAACACCATAAGTAAGGTTCAGAATAAACATGCGCACTTTAACAGTGGCGGAAGCAAGGCTTTAATAACATAGTTCTCCTAAAGAAAGGGAGACTCAAACACAATCCACAAGAAGAGAAGCAAAGCTGCTTCTTACACCCCTACTCCACCGCTTACAACTCGATCTCTGACTCGAGCAACTAAGCCTCGGCGGAAGGAACTCCATCGCCTAATAGCGTTAAGCGCCCAAACAACAAATAGCAAATAGAAAGGGTTAACTCCATGCAATTACCATGTATAAAGGAGAAAATCATGCTATTCAAATTTAATGACCTAGCATGGTAAATGAACTAGCATCATAACTCAACTCATATATCAACAACTTAACATAGGTTAACTCAGATAATAATAACCTCAACAATGTAACGACAAATCAGATATCAATAATCCTCAACAATATAACGACAAATCAGATATCAATAATCCTCAACGATATAAATCAAACTAGATCTCAACAACCTCAACAATATAGATTAACTCAGCTATCAACCACTTAACATATCAGATGACAATAAAACCAACAATATGAGTCAATCAATAACGTCTCAAAAGACGGGACGATGATAGGACCACACCTCCTTATCGCCACTTATAACGTCTCACAAGACGGGACAATCATAGGACCACACCTCCTGATCGCCACTTAGCGTCTCACAAGACGGGACAATGATAGGACCACACCTCCTCATCGCCTCTTAGCGTCTCACAAGACAGGACAATGATAGGACCACACCTCCTCATCGCCTCTTATAACGTCTCACAAGACGGGACAATGATAGGACCACACCTCCTCATCGCCTCTTATAACGTCTCACAAGACGGGACAATCATAGGACCACACCTCCTGATCGCCACTTAGCGTCTCACAAGACGGGACAATGATAGGACCACACCTCCTCATCGCCTCTTAACAACGCCACGAAGGCCACACAGTACAATCCAACAACGCATATGCACAAATATATATCAACAATTTCAAATCCAATAATCAAGACAGAGTAACCCTATGTTACTCTTAATATCAACAAGCATACGTCAACTCAACTCAATGACAGAAACCAGTAAACGGCCGAAGCCTCTCTGAAAACGGAGACACACGTCTCAATAAGTTTACTCGGTCGAGGCCTTCAGAAAAACATTTGGCACAAGCCTCAGAAACAGTCAACATAAGAAAACATACAACATTGCAAGCATAGTAATCATAATCCAATGCCAATCAATATAAACATCTTTATCTCAAACGCAGGCAGTGCGATAAAAGCAGGCAAGACTCAAAGACACTCTAAAACTGAGTTACCCTTACCTTCAGGAGTAGAAGTTGGGCATGGAAGTTGTGAACCTAGAACAAGGAAACACAATCATCAACACAAGCCTCACTAGGAGCAACACGATCTAACAATACTAATCGAAATCGTAAAGAAAGCCTCTAAAGCTTCAGAGTTCCTATTTAGGCACAAATTGACAACGGAGACTTCGTTCGCTAAAACGAGCATAACTCGAGCTACAGAACTCTGAATGACACGAAACCAACGCCAAAATTTCGACAATCGAAAGAGCTACGCTATGGCTCAGGTCGTAGAGACTCAAAAATTATTTTTGGACACGGTACCCTAACAAATCGGTTTCGGCCACTCTCAAAAATAGGGTTTCCGAACTTTTTCTTCGATCTAAATCAATTCCTAGGTGTTCTTAGGCGATATCTAGGCCTTGGAAACTCTCAGAAAAATTATCGAATCGAAAACTGTCGCAGGGGTATTTTGGTCAATATTTTTAGCTCAGAAACTTAAAATCAGAATTTTGAAAAACAAATTAGATGGGGTCGACACCAACGACGATTATGACGACTAATCCTACTAACGCTAAGCTCAGTCGAGGGTTTTAAGCCCAAAGGACGGAACTTTAGCCAAAAATGGGTATTATGAGCAGAATTGAAACTCGGCGGCAATTCGGCGAACATCGGCGAAATGTAATCCGCTAAACATGCTCTTGGGCACGTAGGGAATAAGTTTAGATAGAGAGATCGAGTTATTTGGACAGTTTTACAAAAAGCTCAAAACTTTGAGCACAGAAAGACATAGAGAAAAGCGACAGAATTGACGATCAGAAGTAAGGATTAGCACCAGTACCTTGAGGCCTACGCGTAGCAACGAACTGTGCGACGATCAGACAAAAATCGGCGAAAAACACTTTTCTTCCTCCTCCTCTTGAAACCCACGGCCGTGTGTGTGTGTGTGTTTGTGATGTTTTTGTTTTTTTTCATTTTTTTTCAAGCTATTTATTTGAAATGGAAAATGCGGAAAAATGAAAATTTCGCGATTCCGATTTCTCCTGTGCCATCCTCTGTGAATTCTAAGATAGGTTCTGGCGACAGAATTCCATAACTCAAAAGAGGTTTCTTGGAATTAAGGTAAACAATCCAAAGTCGGTGTAAATCTATTTTACCCGAAAAACTACTTTTTGCAGTGAATGTCGGATGAGAAAACTTCTTTCTGAAGAAAGATTGGAAAGCTCGAAAGAAATAGGTGTACGCGTGTGGAATCTTCATTTGAAGTTCCGAATAGAAAAAGTCTTCATCAACCGTTTATTTTAGGTTTCTTGAGCTATCAGGGATTCAACTTCGGCAAACTTCCGAGAACTAGAATCGGACGTTCGTACATTCCAGGGTTTCGTATCGAAACGCTCGTCAGGGAAAGGAATAAGAGAAATTCTTATAATCCTCTGAATATTTTTGAATTCCGCTTCTATAGTGCTTTAAGAGCGGATTAGCCTTTTACTAACGCTTTCGCCCTAAGGCGGAAGTGAATAAAGCTCGTTCTATAACCTATAGTGATTATAGTACTATTCTTAGTCATTTCCTGAACTTTCTTCTTCATAACGCTAATCCAAACATTAAACACAAGTCAAGTTCCTCTCACGCTGACACAAAATCCTATGCGTGAGTTGGAAATTAATTATTTATTTAATTCTAAAATCCTGGGTCTTACAATTTTCCTCTATTGCTTATAGTTATTCTGAGGAATATTCAGTGTCATTATGATTTTATTTTTTACTTCCTTTCGTTGGCCATTAGGTGAAATAGAGGTGTTGAGGTTTTAACTTCTCATCATCTATACTCTATCAAAAATCTCTATTTTTTACCTTGACTTCCCATGTACATATGTTATGTGCTTGGGTACTTACTCCATGCACTAAGGTTGTGTTTGGGAAAACAACTTAATTAAGCATATATGGCCATAAGCGCTTATTCTAAGCTATTTTAACAAATTTATTGAAATTAGTTGAAAATAGCTTATAAATAAGCATAAACTTAATTCTTCCATAAACTATTCTGAGCAATTTATGAAAATAAGCTATGACACACATTTCTTTCAATTGTGTTTTGTATTGACGGAGGGGAGGGATAAGTGTTGATTATTGAAGGTTGAAGCTGGTGCATCAGGGACTAAATTTGCCCTTTAGCATTGGTGGTGTCTACAGAATTCAACAGCTCTTGGCTATATATGGTTTGGTGTCGTTAAATTTAATTCTGACTGTAGGTGGGTTGCAGGCTTTCCTCCTAGCAGGGCTTTTTCTTGGGAGAATTTTCAATTAAGCAAGTTTTAAGTTCTTCATGAAGGCTTGCTTTTCTCCAATTATATTTAAGTTTACTGCACTGCAAGGAAGGCTACTGGCTGATTGTTTTCTTGATCCTTAGCCCTTTTGCTTTATGTTTTCCTTATGGTTGCTTTTCCCTCAAAGATGTTATTGTTGGTTCTGACTCTTATTACAATGCAATATTTGTGGTCTTTTTTGCTGGTTGTACTTGTGGAATCTATATGTATCACTGCTATGAATGCTATCTGTCTTGCTGTGGGATGAACAGAGAAGTTGGATGTGGTTGGAACTAGATATATGGTTTGGCCCCTGGACTTGGCATATTCTTTATGTATCATGTAGGCTTTGATTAATATCAGTTGTTACTACAGGGCTTGGAGGAGTTTTCCATTTAATAGTTGGGCAAGAGTTATTAATGTTAGATAGAGTACTGATTTTCATTACATTTTAGCAGTTTTCATGCAATTTTATAAAAACAAAGGCTCACAATGTGATATGACTATTGATTAGTCCATAAGTCCCAAAAACGGCACTAACAACTAATCCAATTTCAAAATCCGAAATACTTTTTGACTAATAATGTTTGTGTAGCATATGTGATCTGATATAAATAAATCTGATTTTTAATTGGTCTATAGTTCCTTCAATGTTATTCATGTAATTTGGTTCATATATATTATTTTAGTGGAGGACATGTATATGTTAGGTCATAGTAACTTCTATCATGGTAACTTCTATTTGAAAAATGAGGAAGTTGTTCTAGCGTGATCTCTATATTAGTTTGCAGTTTAATTCAGTCTCCAAGTTATACTGTATATTTTTTTTTAAACTTCCATATTTAGCATATGGCATATTGTAACCATGTCTTATTGGTGTGCAGTTACCATATATCCCCTGTCGTTAAGAGGTCCTCACTCCAATCCTCGGATTTTTGCAACCAGTTTCATGTGGGAGAGGTAAATATCAAATCCTTTACTTTATTGTTGGTATGTTACAAATTTGTGATTTTGATTATATTCTTTTTTAGTTATCTTAACCTTTGTGCAATATTCAACTCTATGGCTGTGGCAAGACATTTCTTACAGTGTTTTGGTGAAGAACTCGATGAGTTTGTTGAATTACAAGATCCTGTAGGGAACAGATTCACTGTGAGTTTTTATTACAATGATGGTGAAGCGAGATTCAGTGTTGCGGGCAGTCCACCAAAGTCAGGGAACTATGATGATTCAGTTTGTTTTTCAAGGTGAACCTAAGTTTAGCATCAGAATTTATGATGTGCAACTCAATGAGATTCACTACAGGATGAACACTGGTCATCATGTTCGTACCGCTGCAGGTCCAAGTCGTGCCAATAATGATATATTTTCTGAGGATGAAGGCAATGATATGACTATTGATTTAGTTAGTAAAGATGAAGAAGATGATGATGAAGTCGAAGAGCTGCGTTGTGAGCAGTTGATTTGGAATGTTCATCTCATTGCTGATCTCATCAATGCTCACGAACCCCTGCTTTGTTCTCTGTTTTTCTTAACTATGATAGGGTTTAATTGTTAGTATTAACTTAATTTCTTTACTTACGGTGTGAAATTCAAATGCGCAGATTATCCCCAATCGTGTCTAGCAATAATATTTCGGACACTTGCCTCATGAAATAAATGTTCTACTTCCAAATTGATCTTGGACCAAATGAGAAATTCTTTGATACTTCATTGATGAGATATGAGGCGAAATACATACCAATTTTGGCCTAAAGGGTGAGGTTTGTTGCTGGCGGTTTGACTTCTATAGGGCTACATTTAGGAGGCTTGGAGATACTGATGCAGGACACATGATGCAGTTATGGAGAATGATCCAGCTAAATAGATATAGGGTTCATGTATACACCCTGTAATCTATCTTGAAGAAGTTGTAACTTTGTTCCATCTCTTTTGATTATGTTACTTATACTTTCCATGAATTGTGGTACTTTGTGTGTTTACATGTTTGCTTGAATGTATTTAATGGTAAAACTACCCAAGGTTGGTTATGCATGTGGAACTTGGATTTGTTGTGAATTTGCATGTTATTTAATGTGGATAGAAATTATATGATAAAAAACAAAAAACGATGTATTTTGCAGGGGCGAAAAACTTATTTAAGCCTATTGAAAAAACTGATAAAATGCAAAATACACCTTTGTTATACACATTAAAGTTAATAATCACTTGATTGTCACCTATGTATTAGCAAAGTTAATAATAAGTTTTATTGATTTTATATATTTGAAAAGATTACAAATTATAGGTATGTGAATTAATTTCTTCACCTTAATAAATTATAAAATTAAATATGTTAAATCGTAGAATCGCTCGTCCGTGCATCGCATGGAAACGGGCTACTATCCTAGTTAGTTATAACTTATAAGTCATAGCTAGATATCAATTCTATAACACTTTGTTGCCTCAATTATTGAAATCAAAGTTGAAATTGAGCACAACGAAGGTAAATTTGTACATTGATCAGATTTTAAACCAAATGAACTCTTGCATGAGGAGCATGTAATTAAGAAATTTAATTTAGAATTGTTCATGTATCCTTATCTAAAAAAATGTTGTATGTTACAGAACCGAAATGTGAGTACAAGTGATGCTAGTGGTTTGATGATGTTTATTTGTATCTAAAACAACCACCTTTTGCAATTCATTTTTGTAATACTATATAGGATAGCTCCCTTATCTACCATGTTTAACTGAGATGAAATATGATCTTCGTAATTCATTCTCATCTAAGTTAACCATCATTGTTAGAATTAACTTGCAAGTCTCTCATATTGCAAAAGGGTGTTCCCACTTAGAGTGGTTATTGTGACTTGTGAGCTATATAAGCTTCAATGCTACTTAAGTACACAAGCCTATTTAGTATTTACCCACCTTTAATTTGATTAATTGAAAGGTAATCAAATAAGTTATAACTAAAATGGTTAACAGTCTTATTTTTATGCAGAAAAAATGGACTCTGATTGTGTACAAATGTATAAGATTAGAATTTAGAACCATTAAAATTGTCTTACTTTATTTTATCAAATGAAAAAATGGGCTGCAGTTGGGGGTGTGGGACAGTTATTTTTGGGGCATTACTATTCCACCATCCACCCCTTTTTATTTTTCCCAAAATACCTCTAACAACCCCACCATCCTAAACCCTCTCACCATCCCTCTTTCAAAAACCACCCTCTCCTCACTTCTCTTTCACCATCTCCATCATCTTCCTTACCATCTTCTTCCTCAACATCCTTCAACACGAGTATTGTCAAGACTCAAGAAGATGGTACAATGTTAGGTTCGTGATTCATCCTCAAACGCTGTTAGATTTTAGCTCCATAAGTAATGGTTGGTTCGATCTTTTCTTCCCCGCAATCCAATTTGCAGAATAATATTTAATATTTGCATTCCAATTTGCATAATATATATTAAACATTCCTTACCATCTGCAAATCTAAGTCAGCGAAACATTTATATAAAAGCATACTTTATATGTTCCGCAATTTAGAATGCGGATCATATGTTTCTTCATACCGAATTCTAAATTGCGGTACACATCAATATGTTTCGCATTGGACAACAAATAATTTAGGTTGCGGAAAAAACACTTAAGGGGTATTTTGGTAAAAGGCGTGATGGGAACAGTTTTTCTTGCTTGTTAGAGAAAGAGACATTGACATATAACAAGTCCAAAAGTACAGGAGGAGGAAAAAATGAAAACATGTACACTAAAAGGCACCCCCACCGGCCACCCAGGATTCATGTGAGTTCCACTATCAAAACACACCAAAAAAAGGAACAAATATGTCATGGTGTCACCACCACAAACCAGGGAAAGGAGACAAAATCATGAGCTGAAGTCATTCACAACTATCTCTATCTTCTTTTCCATCACTTGAGAACAAATCTGCCCCATAGTGTGGTAGAAAGAAAGCAAGTCAGACAATTGCTCCACCGACATTTTCCCCATCACATTCCTTGCCATCTTCTCTCTTTCCTCATTCAGCTTCAGCCTCTCAACATATGACCCTGCATTCCTAACTGTTGCTCCCATTTGCTTCAACCGTTTCTCTTGCTGCACACTCAAAGCTGTATTTGACTGCAATTTCAAACATACACATCAATACAAATTAAGATACATCATAGTGTCATAATAATACTATGATTAGATAGTGAAAAAAGGAAACCTATTAGAAACTGTCACAAAACTTTATGCTGAAAAGTTAAATGATTAGTGTGCAATTTGTTACCTCAAGAAATTCAGCTCCAGCTTCAAGATCAGACTCTTTGGAAGAACACTTCTCACGTCCCATGGTGTACATGTTCTTAGCAAGTGAAAAGCTACGCACTATGATTTTCCTTTTGTTCTCCATTTCCTTGTTGAGTCTCAAAGCCTTTGGCACAGATGTCAAACTATTCAGCCTCTTTTGATAAGCAACCACTGCCTTCACAAATTCCTGCACATCAATTCCCACCAAATCAAATTCAACATATGCATATACACCTAAAATAAAACATTTGATAGGGGCATATAATCAAACTTTATACTAATCATCATAACATTTGCTCAATCAAAATCATGAAACTCTCTTAATCATAGCAATCAATTTACAAACCTTGTAAGCAAAAGGGCATCCAGGATAATCAAATTCCTCAGAATCAGGCTTTCTCATTCTCTCAGGGTGAAACTGCAACCCCATGATGAACTTCCCCTCATCAGGATTATAAGCATCAGGGTCATAAAATCCTTCAATCAAACCATCAGGGGCAAAAGCCATTGGCACAAACCGTTGCGCCAATCGCTTAACCCCCTGATGATGATAGCTATTAACCTTTATCTCTATCTCCCCATCTTCCAAAGAATCCTTAAACCAATGAAACAGAGGAGTATTCTCAACAACCTTCACCCCATGCCTATGCCCATCATAATCATCATAGTTGATATGCATCACCTTGGTAGAAAGCTCTTTCCCAATATCCTGATACAAAGAACCGCCACAAGCAACATTGAGAACCTGAGAGCCTCTGCAAATACCCATGTAGGGAATGTTCCGTTCGAGGCAGAGCTTAGCGAGGCTTAGCTCGATTGAATCCTTCTCTTTGTCAATGGCGGTGTCGCTGGCGTGGAGGCGGCGGATTTCGTCCAATTCTTCGTGCGAGAGACCGGAAGCCATGCTGTCGTGCTCGTACCAAACGGGGTCGATGTCTTCGCCTTCGCAGAGGAGAACGCCGTGGATTGGCTCGAAGCTGCTGAGGAGCATGTGGACGCCGGAGACGCGGGGGACGATGACGGGGACGGCGCCGTAGCTGACGATGAGATCAAGGTGGTACTCGCCTGAAAACGAAAAGTACGAAAATGCATGAAAAACAGAGGATAAGGGCGTGTTTGGATTTTGTGAAATTGGGTTGAGATTGAGAGAGTGAAGGAATGGATGAACTTACCGACGAAATCGACGAACTTGTTTTTGCGAACGGTGCGGCGAGAAACGATGAGGACGCGGGGGAGAATGACGGAGAGATCGGAAGACATGGTGGTGGTGGTGGTGGTGATGAATGAGAGTAATGTGTTTGGAGAAGAAGAAGAATGATGAATGAATGGTTGCATTCAAATGGATTTTGGATGGTTGTATTTATAGGGGTGAGTGTGAGGGAGGGATGATAGTGATGGTTCTCTTGTGAAACTACTAGTAGGGGAAAATGATACTAACCCGACTTGAGCCAGAAACATTCACATTATAGTATGGAAATTCTTCTCGTGAAAGTTTCTGCATTTATAAGACCCGAAGTTAAGACCTAAAAAAAATTAAATATGTATCATTTGAACTAACCACAAGTTACTTATTTGTTCAATTCAAAATTTTAAATGGATTATATTTTGTTTATCTAAAAATCTTGTATTTATCAATATGATGAAGAGTTTTACACATGTCTCTTAACACATTTATTCATTTCCTATTTTAGATTTAAATTTAATTATGACATAACAAATTAATTGATTCTTATCAAATAACAATTAGTACATATTGATACTAAGGGAGTGCAATATGGCAGCGGATGGGCTGGCTCATTTAGGCATAGAGTCTAATAAAGTTAGGTGTTTCTTTTATGGAGAGACCTCCGGTGGAAATTGAACCTTCCATCTTGAGGGACTCGTTTGCTTATTCTTAGTTTGGTTTTGTCTACTTTTCCGATGTAAAAAAAAAAACAATTAGTACATATTTTTGAAAATGAACAATTAGTACATAACTTATCTGAAAAATATTACTTTATTTTTATTCTTTAAGTATAAATTTTAGCTGTACCAATATTTTTCTACGTTGAAAAGTTGTCATGAGACCAATTCTCTCATGTTTCTGAAATTGTATTAAGTATTAACTATAGTAAATAAGTAAGTTTTTTTCTAATAAATAAGTTTTTTTTCTAATAAATAAGTTTTTATACTAGTATTGAACTACCAGAAGTCAAATATATACGATCATAATTTTAATTATGGTTTGTGGTGTTTAAATTAATGGTGACCAGTCACATGGAAAGAAGAAGTTGAGAACCGCCAACGTTTTTGTGGGTTTGACTCAGGTGGCGCAAAGAATGGATATTGGTTCAACGTGTCTCCCCTTGCTAATTTTATACTCACAAAGTCACAATTCACATAAGTTTCACGAGGACTTGTTTTCTATGTTCAATCACTTCAATGGAAGATAAATTCTGCCTTTTATAATATCCTCATTTATCTTTCAATTTTAAAAATACAACATGGAGAATACACACGGTTAGAAAAATGTGCTTACTTAATTTTAAAATGCATCAAATAATTTTAATTTAAATGTTTAGAGAGTATGGAAGGTGTGGGTTCGTGGAACAAGGAACAGTGCCCATTGGGATTGGCATAGAATTTGGAGGAGGAAATTAATAAATGCAGGTTTCATTAGGTGGAGAACTTATCCTAATCCCATACCATACCATACATAGTACTTTGCCAGAAATGGAAAACCGTCCCTTTTTATTTGTTTATTATTACTCCTCCTAATATTTATTTTTATTATAGGATTTAAATGTTTCCCATACAGCGTTACCAGGTTGACCATTTTTATTACCAAATTTAGCTAGGTATTCAATTTCATATGTATCTCTTGACTCCTGCCATGTCACTGCCTACGCAATAACTTGATCTAATCGGTAACAATTTATATGATAAATTATTGTGCACCTACTTAAAAGGATAAAATAGAAGTAAAATAATTTTAATAATTAAACGTTTTGTTATTTTTAATTATTACTTATTATTTTAATATATCTTAACTTTCCTCTCAAAAAATATATCTTAACTTTATTAGTCTAAGCTACTTAATGATAAATACTGCCACAAATTATAGCTACTTTCGGTTAATCATGTCAAGGCATAGGCCAAAATTGAAGACTAATAAGAAGAAGAAGAAAAACGAAAGACGTAATTGATCATCAAAGATTCACGAAATTAAGTTGGTCATTTGGACCAACAACAAACAAGCGTGTAGATCGACTAATTCATGAACAAATTAAAGTTGTTTAAATAGAGGAGAAGTGTTATCACCGCTTATTTTTACATTATTTTTCCCGACACTCTTTTATTATTTAAATTTGTGTGGCTCGATTAAATTGAGAGTGAACTCATATAATTTAGTGAATGTCACATGAATTTTAATTAATAAATGAAAAAGTTGAAAAAAGTTGATGACATTTTTTAAAGCAGAAAAATGTGAATACAACTGTATTAAATACACATGACGTTAAATCTTACCAGTCGAAATGACTGAGATAGTCTGCAGCATAAAACAGTTCAGGAGGTTGTTTGCTGTTTCTGGAAGGGTAGGATGATTCAGGGCAGGTATGATCTATATGAACTATGAAGTCTATTTTACTACTACATATCATTCAATTCTACATTTGAGGTTTTAATGGATTGTCTCCATTGGCAATAAAATTCTGGAAATATATAGAGTAGTACATGAAATGGAACTGAAAACAATATACTGTCGTGATTATAGTTAGAGAGGTTCCGGGAAAAGGAAATCATGTGAATATTAAGTAGATAGCATGCAACTAATCCTAGAGCTAGGTAGCATTGAGAAATGAAATGAATGGCTTGAGCTAGCTAGAGAGGCTTTATTTGGGATGGAGTTACTCAGGGAAGGTTTCATCTTTGAACTCATATATTACTTGACAGCATATGCATCGGTTAGTATTGGAACCATCATAGAGTCAGCTGTCAGTAGTAAATGCATGTCACCAGGCTATCATCAAAATTCAAAACCACTTCTTAATTGCTATATTTAACATAGTATATTCTTTTCACCAGGCAATTTGCATGCAGAAGATGGCTAGTCTTTTTGCCTGGAGAGGGTCTCAGTTCGTAGAAAAATAAGATCAGGGTCAACAATCGCAAATAATGTAAACTTGGGGTTCAAAAGTGCATTTAAACCTTTTAATTAAATTAAATTTAAAACTATTCCCATGAATACTAAATACTAACCATACACATTTATAAGTCTTTGCCCAAGGGAACCTTGTAACAAACCCCCCAAAGTAATTTATTTACACAAAACTTTAAGAGATTAAGTCAATTGAAATTTTAAATTGACATAAAGTCATCACATTGTGTAGCATCTCTTGAAACATCAGGACTGTCGCTTCTCAAAGAATTAATCTCCTAATAAAAATGAATAATGAATTAATTTTACAGAACATTGCTCTCAACTTTATATACTACTAAGTCACAAATTAAATCTAAAAATTGAAGGGTGGAACATCCAGAAAGGACCATATGATTAAGAAGCGGCTTATAAAACACCCCACTTATGTATTTACCAGAGGAGGAAAATGCATGTAATGGCTCTCATGATCATATGGCAGGGAACAAGAGAGCAGTTAGAGATAACTTTTGGTAATAGCCTCTTCCAATTCTTGAAATTCCCATGCATCATCAGCTGAATATTGCCCTGAAAGTTTCATAACAGTTTATTAGTACACATGCATAGACACAGCCCATTTGGATGCTAACCAAAGAGTGCTTATTGTGGCTTATTCAATGTTTCTTCTAGTAGATAAACTTCAATAAGTGCTCTTTAATCCGTATCCAAATAAGATCACCATCATTCTTGAAGG
This sequence comes from Lotus japonicus, assembly GCF_012489685.1. Lineage (NCBI taxonomy): Eukaryota > Viridiplantae > Streptophyta > Magnoliopsida > Fabales > Fabaceae > Lotus > Lotus japonicus. The sequence goes on from NC_080042.1 coordinate 70,044,371, forward strand.
CCCACGGCCAAGGCCACTTACCGATTGAATCTCTTCGGAGAGCAGTTAAATGGGCGCAGCTGCAAAAACAAAGCAAGTATTTCTGCATGTCATGTTGCTCAAGTTGTAAGGAAGAAAAATTTTGAAATAGAGAACAATGAACTAATACCTGCCAAGGGCCTTCCCCAAATCGGCGCAGAGTGACCGAATATATGTTCCTTTTGAACATGTTACTCTAAAAATCAAATTTTGTCTGGAAAAATATAACACAAGTACATCAGGGAAAAAAGAACAAATCAACTCAACTCAAAACAGATAAATGCCAAGTACATTTTTAAAAGAGAAAGCTCCCTCTAGGTACAAGCACTTATATGGACAGTGATGCCTAATATGTTAGAAACAGATAATTCATTATTTGTGTAAAGACCGCATAAGGGATTTATCTCCTAACCTATGTGTTTCATGCTTGGAGCTAACAGAGTAGCAATCATTCAATTGGCAGGTATTCAACACTTTTTCCTACTTTTTAGGAGCTTAATACACTTTCAGGAGTTTCTACCACTTAGCGTAGATTCTTGGTACTGCCCTTGTGAGCAATTAAGACTAAGCAATTCAGGATATGAGAAGGGCAAAGGGTCGAGGATTTGTACACAAATTGGATTTCAAGAATGCCCATGATAACCTCAGTTCAGGTTTCTCGATTAAATTAGTACTAGCAAATGATTTGGTGATCTATGAAGTGCATTAATGTTGCAGTTTACCAATGTTAATTTCATCCTATCGATGGTGAACTTGGATATTGATTCAAGGGTAACAAGGGGTATAGACAATGGAGGCTTCCAGACGTTACCTGTCATCCAAGCTACGCTCTATGTCAAACTGGAATATTGAAATTCTTCTAGGCGAAAGTTCAATGCTTTCTCCTCTTCTTGCTTTCTCATACATCTTTTCACCTCCCACCTATCATGGAGCATGATAACTTTTAAGGCTAAGGAACTGGACAGGTTGCTTCAAACTAATTAACAGAAAATACTAGTACTCTAAAAGAATATACAACAACAAAGCCTTTTTCGCGTTAGGAAGCGGCCTCTTGATGGATCAAACAACTAAATTGAGTTCGTTAGTACACCAAGTTTCTATAAATGACCCCAACATAACAAAATTTCAAGATGCTGAAGTTGAACAGCTTCAGTAACAAAGCTGTGTTGATCATATTCATGTGTAAAAGCTTACCTAAGTTAAAAAGAAATAGCTAACAATTGCATTTTTAATGCCTTAAAATCAATAAATTATGTCTTGATTCACATCAAGTTTCACATAACCTTACATATTTTGCTCACATGTAAAGCATAACATACTTCAGGCCCTCATCCAGCTGCAAAACTTAAAAAGAAATTACGTAAATTAAATGGTTCAAGAACTGGAAATGTTCTTACTTTAATAGCTGAGAACATCGGAGGAACTTGCCAAATCTCCCCACAAAAGGACAGAGCTTTTTTCTTTATGTCCTCATCTTTGATGTGCTCCCATGGCTCGCGTTGAATGACCTACATATCAAGCTGGCCTATGAGAGGATAAATTGTACAATATTAAACTAAAACAAAAATGTATTGCAATATTAAGTAGTCTTGACAAATGGACCAACAATCAATTGTTACTGCTCCCAATATTGCAATTGAATTAAATTCTAGACAAATAAATGGCAGGTTGGCTACTAAAAATAGGCCAGTACACACTGAATGGTTGGTGGTTCAGTCATAGACTCATAGGAATAATTCTGGACAGCACCACAAACTCCCAAAAAAATTGTCTCTCCTAATTGACAGTTTTACTCAGAGAATTTATTGTTTCATATAGAAAGATAATGAATGGATTTGCATTTCAGCCACAAAGGATATATTGTATGTCCTCCAAACTCTTTGGTTATTCTAAGAAAAATCAATTTCATTAGAGGAATTTATCTTTAACAAACTAATCTATTTATCATATATGTAAGACATCAGACAGAAATCCACTTAAGTGGTATATACAATTCAGACCTTGAAACTTAACTGGTGAAATAAGTTATTCAACTTCTGAATAACAAGTATTGGATTTGGATGGACCTGACTGCTTCCGCTTTTCCCAAAGAAGGTTAAGAATTGAAAATTAATTGTTCATGATCATTTACATGTTAATTTGTAGTCTTCCAACTGATGGCCAAAACCGCAAAAGTACATTTGTTTTCTGATCCATAAACTTACACATGAGAAAAACAGATTAACTCACTGGCGAATCAGCATCCCATGTTGAAGTAGCCTCACCTAAGCGGAAAACCCCACTATAACCCTTAACCATCCCTTGATATCTGAAGCAGAAAAGTTCAAGTGTTCAGAAAAATAAGTCAGACCAAAAATTTAAACCAAAACAATTTTGACATTGTGAAACAGACACCAATATTTGGTAATCAAATGGAAATAAATATCTATTGATTTTAATCACCTGTCTACCACTTTTGTTGCTTTGCCAATACAAACGATCAATAAACCAGTAGCCATTGGGTCAAGAGTTCCAGCATGGCCTACCTGTAAATTAATCCTGTGAGTCTACAAGATGAATTAAATTTAAATATGGATGCGCTGTGGAAAAGAACCTTTTTCACTTTGACAATGCGACGCAGCTTTCCACAAACTGTGAATGAAGTCCAACCTGCCATAAATCATTCAAGAACACATCATTGCATACCTCAAAATTTGAGTGAAAATTTACAGCCATATCCACCAATAAACAAATATTATTTCAGCTAAACTTATATTCTGCGAGATCAATCAAAACAAGACCAGGAAAAGAACGAAGCTCAGACAGCATGAAGTGTGTTTGATTTTGTGTTGGGATCTTCCAAAACCATGGTTATGGTAAAAGGTGCAACTTGTTTCTTTTGTCAAAATCATGGTTTTGAGGAACCTCAATGCAAAACGAGACATATTCATGAACCATTAGTGCTGCAGTATTGTACATATGGCAATATCATCTTTTCATTCTAAGAGGAGGTCACTTAGTCATGAGTATTATTAAGGTAGCTTTTGGTAGACAAAACGAAATCAGGACATAAAATAAAAAGAATGGTACATTTAGTTTTCCACCACAAAGAGTGATAACAAAGTGAAGGTAACAGAATAGATGCCTTCAATCCATTCTCAAACTTGCATGCATTTAACAACAACAATTGGCTTTTCTAGTTCCCCCACAAGTAAATCCAGTTTTATTGTGAACCACTGGGTTGGAGTATCCTCTTAATCCCCAGAAAAGAGAAATCAAACAAGCAAAAACAGTGAGATAAATTCGTTAAGTCACCTTTGGGTTTGTTCACCAAAAGCACGGTGCCATGTGGACCATCCCAAGTGGGAGGGAGTCCAGCCCTCCTTGAAGAAAAATATGGCTCCCCTGCCTCATCAACTTGACCATCCTTACCAGGAGCTTTCTTCAAACCCTTAAAGAACTCCTCAACCTTCTTCTCGGTAAGATCCTTACCCTTTTCTTTCACTTCCTTTTTCTCCTCAAAAAACACCAACCTGTCATCACCAACACCATCAACCTCCTCATCTTTCTTCTCCCCCTTAACAACCCCACCAACTCTGCTCTTACCCTTCCCCTTACCACTCACATTTGCACTCGAACTCACCTGCCCCGGTTCGACAAACGCCTTATCAAGACACTGATCAGGGAAATACTTCTTCTCCAACTGATAAACCATCTTGTAATGCTTCTCCTTCTCCCACGGATAAGCAAATGCATCATAGAAATACAACTCCTCCTCCCTCTTGTGCATTGTAGGAAGCTCCACAACCTCCGGTTTTAGCTCCACGAACCCATCCTCATGCCTCCTCCCCTCATCCTCAGAATCCGACCCATACATCCTCTTCCTCCGCTTATTGTAGTACTTCCTCTTAGCCTTGTCAAGTTCCAATTTCGACGACCCGGGTCGGTCCAATTCGGCGTCTGAAGCTAGTTTACCGCTGGCCCATCCCTGCAGCGAGTCGTCGGGTTGGTCCGGTTCGGAAGGGGCGTCATTGGCATTTTGTCGAACAGGTCGTCGGCGAGTTTGTGGGGTGTCGGGGCGGTTGATGATCATCTCGTATTGGAGTGGGTATGGGGTGGGATTGGTGGAGAGGAATCTGGAGCATTGTGGTTTGGTGAATGGCGATGATGGAGGTAGATGGAGGAATTGGCAGTGACAGAGCAATCTGGAAGTGGAAGAGAACATGGGACGAGTGTGGGGTAAGAGAGAAGAGAGGTGGGTTAGAGAGAGTGATTTGAGCATGTGGAAGTGGAAGGAATACACAAGGTGCTTTGCTACTTCTGAATTCTCAGATCAAATCAAAGTGAAGCAGAGCTTCTTCTTCTTCTTTTTTTTCTTCTTCTTCTTGCTACCGCTGTATTGTGTTAACAAACGCAGGTTTAGATAAGTCAAATAATGCTGCAAAACCTTGATTGATTAATCTGAATTTTCACTTTCAAAAGATTTTTGGTTACATAGGAAAATATTTCACTTTCAAAAGATTGATCTTGAATCTGAGGAGTAAAACAAATTTTTAAAAAAACTAGGGTTAAAGGTCGTATTAATCCTGTGTTTGTAAAAGTGTTTGATTTTGGTCCTTTAGCCAAAAAATGACGTTTAGTGACGGTTTTTTTACAATTACTGATGGTTTATAATACAATTACTGACGGTTTTTTGACTGAGGGACCAAAATCAAACGCTTTTATAAATACAAGGAATAATATGACCTTTAACCCAAAAAACTATTACTGCAGTGAAAGATAAAATAAAAAAGTGTTTTTTATTAGTGTAATCAAACGGCTTATGTTTTTCATAACACTCTCTAAAAAACAATCTCTTTTTAAAAAGTGTTAAAAATATTTGTTTATACTCTAAAATTATTCTTTAAAAAGAAAAATAGTAGATCGTTGACACATAGGTTGTTTTTCATGACCTTGAGGCGATCGCCTTTGGTGCCCCCTATTTGACCCCTCCTCCTAAGCATGGTGATTTATGGTGTTGAAAATTCTTGTTTTTTTTATCCTTTTGCATTGTTGTCTCGGCGAATAGATCGGCATAGTAGCCCAATTTTGGTCAAGTTTAGGGTTTAGGGTTTAGGGTTTAGGGTTTACAGTCATTTGTGGTGCGGTTGTATCTATCATGGATGGTGCAATGCTTCGCCATGTTAGTATTGTTGGTGATACAAGGTGTTTCTGGCCTGAGACATTTGCAAATTCAGTATGTGGGACCTCCTAGTAGATTTTTGAAAGGGTTCGAGTTCATAGGAGTATAATTTGTAACACCCTCTAAACCCCACATAATAATATATCATAAATCAGAGTAAAATGCATAACACAGAGGGTGTCACACTTATTCTCCAGAAACATAAATCAAAACACCTGTCATGCTCATAATAAATATATAAATTTTCCAACTTTAATGTCGCAACATCATATGCATAGCACAGCGGATTTATTTCAACTCCAAAATTTAACATAAAGAGAGTTCATAGGTAACTCTTAACATCAAGGTACAAAACTAAACGTTTCCCGGTGTTACATAACAGAGCATGACTCCCCTAACTAAACCGTAAATGAAAGACTAGCTCCTCCAACTAACCCTCGCGAGAAGCTCCACTATCTTCGGTACCTGAGCGATATCGCATAGAACATCATTCTAACAGAAGGGTGAGAACTCATATCATATGGATAAGCATCATAATAAATAATGTAAAAGCTTATCTATGCTCCACATAAATTACTCACATTCACTAACAAATAATAAATTATGTAATTTTAACATAATTAATCAAGTTCACAGTTATGGCAAATACTCCATAAATTATAGCTCAATTAGAACATATATAATAGTCTCTAATTACCACCACATCAAATCTCTCCAAAAATATCACCATAACACATATGACTCAAGTGAGACCCGTGCAAATGCCTTTGGTACCAAAGTTGTTATCCTTAGCGGTATCACCGCGTCCACTCCAGACAGATAACCACCAATAAAGCCCTCGCTCTAGGCTTCAAAACCACTTCAGTTTTGGGACAAGTCACTAGCCTCCACGAGAACTAGCAAACATTGCCTCTTGACAACTATGCAGTGTATTGTGCAAAACTCAACTAACATATGCATATTCAGACCATCTCCAAGTCCTAATTATTTTAGCATATTCATCACCAGTTGCACAAAACACATATTACATGTTATCAATTATACAACTTGCAATCACAACAACTTAGCATCTCAAACATAACATCAATTCAGAAACAACATCATATAATGATTATTAAAAAATAGATGTAAATTAAATATAATTCATATATAACAGGTTCTGCAACTATTTCCTAAAGACTGGATTTCTCTCTAAATTTTCCCAAAAACTCGCGACATGCTCATGCTCGCCATCTCGCGACATCTCACTGCACAACTCGCCATGTCGCGACATCTCACGACATCTCCCTACGCAACTCGCCATGTCGCTGAATAACTCGCCATGTCACAACATCTCACGACATCTCCCTACGCAACTCGCCATGTCGCGACATCTTGCGACATCTTCCTGCGCAACTCGCCATGTGCGCGCACCACACATCTAATGAACTATTAAACAGATGTAAATTATCAAATATACTCAGAAAAATCTAATATTTTTATCATGGTTCCGTATACACGTTTTGTAAACCTCTATAAATTTTCAAGTCACAATTCGAAGTACAAAAATCAGGAAAAATCGTACACTAACCGCAGTTCGTGAGAAACTGGACAGCTTAACCTATACTCACTAAAATACACATAACTCGAGCTACAGACGTCGGAATGACGTGAAACCAGTGGAAAAAGTTTCGTAACAGAAAAACCTACAACTTTTATGAAGACTACTTCTTCAAATTCGGCCATTAACATAGCACGAAAAAGGGTACAAGAGAACGTAAATTTATGCGCATCATGCAAGCCTATCATCTACCCCCAAAATCATCTAAAAGCCAAACCCTAACTATTTCAATTTGGGAATTTTTGCAACCTAGGGTTCCTAAATCATGCTTTCTATCATTATCCACTATCATACCAATCCATAAAACATGAATTCAAACCCTTACCTCTTGTAGATCAGTTCTAAGTTTTCTCCTCTTTTCTCCTCTCCTTCTCTGCTTTCACGTGTTTCTTGTTTTGCTTCTCTTCTAATCCTTATTTTTTTTCTTTTTTTTTCTTTCTATTTCACTCCTAACCCTTAAATAGCCATACAATGGGCCCCACTCTCAATTACTCACACTAAACCCTAAAACCTTATTTATCTATATCACATAATCACTTAATTATCTAATAAAATCACTTAATTACCATATACCATAATACTAATTAAAATAAAATAATAAATAACCTAATAACAGAAAATGGGGTGTTACAACTCTCCCCCACTTAAGAATTTTCGCCCTCGAAAATTGCCTTAAACGAACAACTCGGGATAGGAATTCCAAAACAGTATCGATTGTGTCATAAACACATATCGAATACAAAAAGAATCAGACATGCTAATAACCCTAGACTACTGACCAATCATGCTCTGATACCACTAATGTAACACCCTCTAAACCCCACATAATAATATATCATAAATCAGAGTAAAATGCATAACACAGAGGGTGTCACACTTATTCTCCAGAAACATAAATCAAAACACCTGTCATGCTCATAATAAATATATAAATTTTCCAACTTTAATGTCGCAACATCATATGCATAGCACAGCGGATTTATTTCAACTCCAAAATTTAACATAAAGAGAGTTCATAGGTAACTCTTAACATCAAGGTACAAAACTAAACGTTTCCCGGTGTTACATAACAGAGCATGACTCCCCTAACTAAACCGTAAATGAAAGACTAGCTCCTCCAACTAACCCTCGCGAGAAGCTCCACTATCTTCGGTACCTGAGCGATGTCGCATAGAACATCATTCCAACAGAAGGGTGAGAACTCATATCATATGGATAAGCATCATAAGAAATAATGTAAAAGCTTATCTATGCTCCACATAAATTACTCACATTCACTAACAAATAATAAATTATGTAATTTTAACATAATTAATCAAGTTCACAGTTATGGCAAATACTCCATAAATTATAGCTCAATTAGAACATATATAATAGTCTCTAATTACCACCACATCAAATCTCTCCAAAAATATCACCATAACACATATGACTCAAGTGAGACCCGTGCAAATGCCTTTGGTACCAAAGTTGTTATCCTTAGCGGTATCACCGCGTCCACTCCAGACAGATAACCACCAATAAAGCCCTCGCTCTAGGCTTCAAAACCACTCCAGTTTTGGGACAAGTCACTAGCCTCCACGAGAACTAGCAAACATTGCCTCTTGACAACTATGCAGTGTATTGTGCAAAACTCAACTAACATATGCATATTCAGACCATCTCCAAGTCCTAATTATTTTAGCATATTCATCACCAGTTGCACAAAACACATATTACATGTTATCAATTATACAACTTGCAATCACAACAACTTAGCATCTCAAACATAACATCAATTCAGAAACAACATCATATAATGATTATTAAAAAATAGATGTAAATTAAATATAATTCATATATAACAGGTTCTGCAACTATTTCCTAAAGACTGGATTTCTCTCTAAATTTTCCCAAAAACTCGCGACATGCTCATGCTCGCCATCTCGCGACATCTCACTTCACAACTCGCCATGTCACAACATCTCACGACATCTCCCTACGCAACTCGCCATGTCGCTGAATAACTCGCCATGTCACAACATCTCACGACATCTCCCTACGCAACTCGCCATGTCGCGACATCTTGCGACATCTTCCTGCGCAACTCGCCATGTGCGCGCACCACACATCTAATGAACTATTAAACAGATGTAAATTATCAAATATACTCAGAAAAATCTAATATTTTTATCATGGTTCCGTATACACGTTTTGTAAACCTCTATAAATTTTCAAGTCACAATTCGAAGTACAAAAATCAGGAAAAATCGTACACTAACCGCAGTTCGTGAGAAACTGGACAGCTTAACCTATACTCACTAAAATACACATAACTCGAGCTACAGACGTCGGAATGACGTGAAACCAGTGGAAAACGTTTCGTAACAGAAAAACCTACAACTTTTATGAAGACTACTTCTTCAAATTCGGCCATTAACATAGCACGAAAAAGGGTACAAGAGAACGTAAATTTCTGCGCATCATGCAAGCCTATCATCTACCCCCAAAATCATCTAAAAGCCAAACCCTAACTATTTCAATTTGGGAATTTTTGCAACCTAGGGTTCCTAAATCATGCTTTCTATCATTATCCACTATCATACCAATCCATAAAACATGAATTCAAACCCTTACCTCTTGTAGATCAGTTCTAAGTTTTCTCCTCTTTTATCCTCTCCTTCTCTGCTTTCACGTGTTTCTTGTTCTGCTTCTCTTCTAATCCTTATTTTTTTTCTTTTTTTTTTCTTTCTATTTCACTCCTAACCCTTAAATAGTTATACAATGGGCCCCACTCTCAATTACTCACACTAAACCCTAAAACCTTATTTATCTATATCACATAATCACTTAATTATCTAATAAAATCACTTAATTACCATATACCATAATACTAATTAAAATAAAATAATAAATAACCTAATAACAGAAAATGGGGTGTTACACCCTCCCCCCCCCCCACCTTTCTCTTTGGGTTCTATTACACAACCTCTTTATTTTCTTCCCTGCCTCATGATACTATGTTGCATATTGCGCTGCCCACTACGGTGGGCAACTTTAAAATTAGTCCACCGGTGGACCATTAAGTAAATACCATTGAATTTAAGATTCCTAGAATATTCTTCAAGTGAATGGCTAAGATTGAATGAATAAGAAAAGGGCAAAAATGTAAATGGATCACCCATCCTTCAACCAACAGAAGTTGTTGCGGCCTCACTGCCATCATTGTAGAGCCGTTGTAGAACGAGAACTGGGCATGCTCAAGAGCAACTCTGCTTCATTCTGAGACTGAAATCTTCAAGCATGCAGCAGATCCGCCCATCACCACCACCACCATCACACATCCTCAACTTCTCCTACATCTCTGCTCCTAAATCCTCCATCTCGTCGCCTCCCTGAAGACTCCGAGACCAAGCGTCTGCGGTCTGTCGTTGTCATCACTCGCCGCTGCGATGGTGGGTTTTAGATCACGGCGAGCAAGCCGATCTGGAGAAATAGAAACCCTAGCTGATCCTGAGTCTCCACCAATGGTTGAAATCTTGACTAAGCTCCCACAAAGTTTCGATCTTTATCATTTTGTGGTCAAGTTCCAGAGTCCTGTGTCCTTCCCACAACCCCGTTTGGGTCTCCTGCCCCAGAAACTGGGGAGTACGTTTGGTGTGAAGATGGTAGACAGTGTCCTCATAGAGACCCATAACAACATCAGATCGGAGCAGGGTCTGAGCTTGTTGGTCGTTAAGGGAAGCAGCGAAACCGTTGTAGGCGTAGAGAAGTGGATCATCGAAATCGGTGGAGTCTGAGTCGGTTGTGAGAGAAAGGGATCAGAGACTGGTGTTTTTCCCTTCTAAAAATCTGATCTTTTTTTAATCTTTTTTCAATTTTTCTGTTCTGTTTTTTATGATGGGGAAAATCAGCGTTCTTTGTCTACTGGGGAAAATTGAATTGGAAAATCTGGCAATGATTTTCAATGTAATACTTTAAATAATAAATGGTAGTAAGTAATTTGATTTTGTATAAGTCCATTTTTTATGCGATTTCACTAAATTATCCTATCTTTTTTTTATTGAGTATTGAGGAATGTCATCTCTGGTTCTGGAAGCCTCAACCTATTTGCTATTGGAAAATGTTGATTTTTGTTGATGATATGATATATTGCTTTGTGCTTTGTTCTTTTCAAAAAAGAAATGAAAGGAAAATCACGATCGAAAGAGAAATTAAAGAGGAAGGAGAGAGAGGAAGGTGAAAACTCAGATTGGTTATGGAGGTTGAGAGGCGAGAGAGAGTGGGATGGAGAAGGTGAGACAGGGATAAAGTCTAAAATATCCCTTATACAAAGTCTGTAATACCCCTGGTGCACCGGTGGACCAATTTGAAAGTTGCCAACCCTAGTGGGCACCGCATATTGCAATGAAATCTTTGGATAAGGGATCATTGTTTGCACTACCTTTGGTCTTTCGCCAACCCTAATCACTCGCCGAGTTCAAATAAATAACTGTGAAATTTATCACCAAAGAGGATCACCTCAACAAGATGGTTACTAAAGAGCTTAGTGGCACCCAACATGTAAAGCAGAAGCATAAGAACTCGAATGATAAGCGACCTCAGGCCCCTGATATTGGAACTCATATAGTAACCTCGAAGGTGCGTTATACGAATTATGTAACACCCCATTTTCTGTTATTAGGTTATTTATTATTTTATTTTAATTAGTATTATGGTATATGGTAATTAAGTGATTTTATTAGATAATTAAGTGATTATGTGATATAGATAAATAAGGTTTTAGGGTTTAGTGTGAGTAATTGAGAGTGGGGCCCATTGTATGGCTATTTAAGGGTTAGGAGTGAAATAGAAAGAAAAAAAAGAAAAAAAATAAGGATTAGAAGAGAAGCAGAACAAGAAACACGTGAAAGCAGAGAAGGAGAGGAGAAAAGAGGAGAAAACTTAGAACTGATCTACAAGAGGTAAGGGTTTGAATTTATCTTGTATAATTGTAGAATAACAGAGGTTGAGTTTAACATGAAGGAACCCTCATCTTTTTTGAAAATTCAGAACTGAGAGACAGTGTTGAGTGTTAACATGTGGTGAGAAAAATTGATTTTGAGCGAAATTGAGGTTCCGGGGAAAATTGGGTTCTGTTATGTTTTGCCCGCAGATACCCTAACAGTCTGTGTTGTAGAGAGCATAACTCTCTCTACAGAATTCCAAATTGAGTGAAACCAATTTTGTATGAAAGCTAACTCATAGGGCTATGTTGGGTAATATTTTCATAATTTTTCGATTGCTGGTTCAATACCAGAATCATTTGCAAATTTATTCTGTTTCTGCCCGCAGACACCCTAGCAGCCTGTGTTATAGAGAGCATAACTCTCTCTACAGAATTCCGAATTGAGTGAAACCAATTTTGTATGAAAGCTAACTCATAGGGCTATATTGGGTAATATTATCATAATTTTTAGATTGCTGGTTCAATACCAGAATTATCTGCAAGTTCACTCTGTTTCTGCTCGCAGAAACCCTAACAGCCTGTGCTGTAGAGACCATAACTCTCTCTACAGAATTCCAAATTGGGTGAAACCAATTTTATATGAAAGCTAACGTATAAGGCTATGTTTGGTAAAATTTTCATAATTTTTGGACTGCTCATTTAGTACCAGGATTATATGCAAGTTTGCTATGTTTCTGCTTATTTCTGAGATTGATTCTGAAACTGATTCTAGTAATTGATATGAGACATTTGATGATTTTGTGTTGCTATTTTGTCAGTGGAATAGTGAATGATTTGATAATTGTATTGAAGTGTTATTTTGTGCAATTTTGGTGTGATTTCCGTTATGAAATTTGGTGAGAAAATATGTTATATATTTGGGGCTGGAGTGGTCTCAAATTGCATGTTTTAATTTATGAGTTTTTGCACGAAATACACTTCATTTAGTCAAGAGGCAACGTGTCGGTTTTCATCGGAAAACTGAGGTTTGTCCCAGAACTGGCGTGGTTCTGGAAGTCTGGAGTGGACTTCATTGGTGGTTAACTGTCTGGAGTGGACGCGGTGATACCGCTAAGGTTAACAATTGGTACCACATGCATACATTAGAGTCTCACACACTAAGTTTCACGTTTTCAGTGGTTTTATGTGTTTGGTGATTTGTTGGTGAATTGTTTTGCTGTTGTGGTAAAGTCGAATTATTATTCTTCTTTAAGCTTATAATTTTTCGAAACATTAATAAGAATTGTGAAACTGTCTTGAGAGAAAATATTATAATCACTCAGATTTTAAAGTAAAGGTGAAGAGTTTATAAAGCAGGATCTGAATTGTTTACTTGCTCTTTGTTATGTTATATTTTATACAATGTAAGTTCTTACCCTTCTGTTGGAATGATGTTCTATGCGACATCGCTCAGGTACAGGAGGTAGAGATGTGGCTCATGAGGAGTAGCTTCGGAGAGTCTTAGCTTATGTTATTATTATTATTATTATTATAAAATAAGTGTCTTGCTCTGTAATGTAACACTGGTTAGATATTTTACGTTACTTTTACATTTATGTTGAGAGGATTTTATAATCTCTTCTTATGGAAGTTGTTGAATAATTTTCTAAATGATGGCGATGTCGTACTGTTGACGGCCGAAGTGCTTATGAAATTCAGTTCTGAGTATGATGAATTTTATTGGAATATCATGGAAGATAAACCTATTTAAATAAGTGATTTTATGCATCTTAGGATTATCTGACTGGTTTAGAAATTTCATTGGCAGGAATAATTCATTCTTTGAAAAGCATATGAACTTATAAATTTTCAAACACAATCAGTGTTAATTTTAATGAGTTTTCGTGAAGAAGTGTAATACTCCCTTGATATGTTTTTAAACTCTGATAAACGTTTTTAAATAAAACAATGGGAAAAAGGGGGTGTTACAGAGGGAGTCATTGTCCACTTGTGTGATGCGGGCCAACGAATGGTTGGTCCTTGGAAAGCGTTAAGGCCCGAGGGTCAACTACCCTTGTGTAGGGCTCAATCGTAGGCACTTTTGGAATTCATTTGGTAACTACTAGGTTGCAGAGCAAGGAGATGCCAGGGAGAGATTCAAAACGTGAGATAGTCCTCATCCCTTATTTGTGAGTGAGTGTTTATGCATGGCTCCCTTGATTATGGAGTGGACTCAAGTGGTATAAAACTGCTAATTGAGAACTAATGTAGTTTGAAGCAAAACAACTAATGGTCATGGATACAACAAGGAAAATTTGTCATATACAGTAAAAAAAAAAAAAAAGTAAATCTGTGTTAAAACTATTTTACTATTGGGTCAAACTTTTAATTGGTGCTATATATTTATCGCAATGATGATGAATATAACTAACAAAACTAATTAAAAAAGGGGCATAAAGAGAAAATGTGCACATTATCTAATATCTAGTAGACAGAAATTTTAGAATGAGAAAAGGGGGGAAAGAGAAGAGAAGAGAGCGTGAAAAGTGAAAAACACGCGCTGCGCTCTCTCCCTCCTCATTTCCAATTTTTCAAAATATGGAATCGGAAGACGACCAATGGGAACTCTGCAACGACGACGGCTTCGTCTACAAGCGCAAGCGCCGCCGCCTCCACCCTCCTCCGCCGCCGCCGGAGGCAGATCAGGAGGCGGAGAAGCGGCGCAAAGAGCGAAAGAGGCAGACCCTACTGAAGCTGAAAGCTAAGTACGAGAAGGAGATTCTTCAGTGGGAATCTTTGTCGAACACCTTGCGCTCGATGCAAATCTCTGCTCACCAGCTTCAACCACCGCTGCAGAACCAGACCCCATTGTCGCTTCCTTCATCCTCTTCTTCTTCGTTAACGGATTCCGCTCTGCTTCAGGACCTTCTCTCGCAGGTAACTTGCATACCCATTTTTCGATTTCGATCTGTTTTCGCTGAATATGCAAGAAATTTGAAAAAATTGGGGGAATTTTGAACTGGGTCTTGCATTTTCGATCTGCTTTCAATCTTAAGCCTAGTTGACCTAATTTACTACATTGGGAATAGTGTCTTTCTTCTCCATGATTTCCAAAACATATTACATTAGGTGAGGTAGTGTGAAGTGAAATTCATGTGAAAAATGTCAAGAATTGAAGTTTGATATCACAAAATGACATGTTTTAATTCATATAAAAATTTGTGAAATCAATAAAAATGTGTTTTTCATTTTTTTTTTCTTGTACAATTTTTTAAAATAGAAGGTAAAATAAAAGTAAAATGACATTTTTTTATAATGAAAAAAACACTCATACCAAATAGTACTAGAACTATTTTCAATTTCTGAGGGACATTATGGTATTTGGAGTTTGTCCATATATCATTTGTTGTTTTTTCTAACTCTGATACATTTAATAGCTATTAGTATTAACTTACTTTTTTTCATTTTATGTGATAAAATAATGAAGTGTGACTGAACATTTGTGTAAAAGTTCATTACCCTATCATAAGAGTATTGTCATTTGTCATCAAACTCAAATTGCATGTGTAGTGAATGTGATAAGCTTAGTGGGCATAATTTAGTATCCTCAATCATGCAGGTGGAAGCTCAGGAAGCAGTAATTCAAGATATTTCTAGTTTGTGTGATGTAGCAGAAGCAATGTGCTCCAAACGAGAAGAACAATTTAAACAATCTTTGTTTGATCTACCAATATGGGCTTCACCACTTGATCTCATGCAAGTGCTGTGTGATGAATATGATTGATTTAACCGGTTTTCCCTTGTGCATTATTATTTCTGTTGGTAATGATTTTCAAGTTGAAAGAATAGTCTTGCACCCTTCAACAACCAGTTTCATTGATTGTAACTCTAGAACACTGGTGTTAAGTAGATTAGAATTAGATCTTTGATGTTTTTGGTAAATATTTTTAGATTGATTGTATTAATTAAAGAGCATCAAACATTTGAATGGAGGCATACAATTGGAATTACCATATAATGAATGTAAAAAGTGGGAAGGCAGTCACAAAGAAGTCTCCAATCAAGCATGAAGATGGAATGCTGCAGTTTTTTGTATGCTTGTAAAGTTCATTCACTTACTAGATTCTTACTGCTTTTCCTTTGAAAATGTGATTAAACAACACTATTATTGCTTTATTTACTACTCTTACTAATGGGATCCAAATCTTGTCCCTGTTTGGTGTCATCTTACTTGACTCACCAATAAAATTGTGCTGTTATTTAAAAACCACCCAGGTTATAATTGTCAAATATATGTTTTTTAAATTGACATGGTACAATTTTATTGGTGGGTTATGGAATAGGGCTTCAAACACTGACAAAATATCTTAATCCTTACTAATGACTATTGCTATAGTTGTATATTCATTGTAATTGGTGCAAATGGAAGTTAAGACAAAATCAATCATACTTCTTTTCTTTCAAATTCATCAATAAAAAGCATGAATCACAACTTGAAATTCTTACTTGTCTATGAAATGAAAATGTTTCTCGATAATTCAAACCCTCATATCAGTAATTACTTCATCCGCAAGGTTTTTAAGTCAAATTCATTTAGGCGAGAAGGAAAAGGTTCAAGAAGTTCCATCTCAAATCCTGCTTTGTGACATTCATCCTCTAGACGCTTCACTTGAGAAGTCCCCTCAGGACAAAATGCGACCACGGCTCCTCCACTGCCTGTAAATTTAGATGCAGCTCCAACCTTTCTAGCAACCTCTACCATTTTTATGTTCACATCACCAAGGGCCTCATCTCCAAACATTAACCTGTACAATATCCCAACAGAAACAAAGTTTAATAGAAACTCCACAAATTCAATTTTCCCATGCCTTTCATTTGTCAGGCTAAACAAAATGCATGCTTTGAATTTTTTAAGGAAAACTAACTTATACATGCCCTCCTGAGTGTTGTCCTCTTATAATTGACCAATACGTGATTGCTTAGGGTAATAAATGTCATGCTATGATAGATTATAATGTGTTTTGAAGTTTGCATTTCAGTGATAGGAGGGCAGCACAACCTTCTAAATAAGATAGGGCATGAGAGAGCTCCCCATTTTTTTAGATACAGTGCATTAATCCAAGTACACCAGAAATTGAAATGATACATAAGAGTTCACCCTGTAGAATGTTTAAAGAAAATGCTTGTGCAATACCCCCGGGGGAGATAAATCTAAGTACATGACAGAAGTGTAAAGGTTAGAGGACCCTTAGGCCATTTGTTTGGATATAGGGTGAGTGTGGTCCTTAGCTTGATCTGCTTATGAGATGTGGTCCTTAAAGTTTCTGCAAAGGATACTCATGTATAACTTATTGAGTAGCCTTGTATATATTTTTGAAACATAATTGTCAAAGTTTGAAGTACTTTTTATTTTGTCACTTTAATTTTTAATTTCCTTGGTGTGACCACCTCACCTCATTTAAAACTTACAGATTATCCAAAAGTTAGGCAGCGAGCAATGGAGTTTGTCTTCTTTCATATGGATTAGCGTTGCCCTGTTTTACAGTAGATGTTGAGGCCATTGACTCCCATGTTCTAAACTTTAAGTACTGACTGGGTAAGAACTTGTTTTAATTTAGATTTTTGTTTATTGTGCATTCATGTATTAGTTATAATGGTGTTATGCGATTAGTAGGCTGGCTATACTAGAGGTTTAATCTATATGCTGGTCTCAGTCTAGAACCAATGACTACCTACCAATGAGTAAGTTGCAGTTTGAAACCTCATACAAGTTCCAAAGATGTATCATTTGTTGCAATACCTATCACTCATATATAATAAATGGTCTAAGTGCATTTATACATAATGAGGGAAAATAAACTAAGAATTACCTTCGTAGCTCAAAATTTCGATTCATGAGAGCTGCAAATTTGGAATAGTCCTTTTCTTCTAATGCTGTCTTTCCTTCTTTTGCAATATTTGCAACTTCAAGCATTGATGACACGATGAACTTATCACCATCAAGCCACCTTTGCCGTACTTTGCTATGAACCTACAGGGTAGTGTCAGTTAACATTCATATGTGGGAAAACAAAAATATTAAGGGAAGATTCTCATGGAACTGCGAGGGAAGATTCTCATGTTCTAATCACTTTATTGTGCTACCTCCAACATACATTTCATCTCAGCCCAATGCCAACAATTTAGCAGTAAAAACTAAATCAGATAAATTTTCTTAGCTACAGACTATAAATTACCGCAGAAGGTTCTTATTTTGGGGATAATGATCTGAAATTTTGTGAAAGTCAATGCAATATAACTTGAAAAACATATTTGCAAGAAACAAAACATGCTAATTAGATGTGATAACATTACTGTACAGCTTGCATCCTCTAATAATAAAGATGAAGCCATTCCATGCCACTGACCTTCCCAGAATCACTAGGATTTACTGCATATATGAGATACAGAGGTGGGAGAAGGCTCAAATCCATGGGTATATAAATTCCATGCCCCTTCTTATCCATGATTTCCCTGCTGAAGTCCTACAAAAGCAGAGAAAATCACATCACGTAATTCATCGGTACACCATACACACTTGAAACAAAAGTTTGAAGCTAAGCAATGTACCATGTAAACTAGGCCGCCATAAACTTGCACTACCCGATCTTGAAGACCAGCAACAATTCCAAGCTCTCCCTCAGCTGCAAGGATAAGGTTAGGCCTTTCTTCCACCTTGATCAGATGCCTGACATTGTAGAAATCAAGAAAGCAGTTCAAGGCAGCACATACAATCCCACTAGAACCCGAAAGTCCACTCTGAAACACAAAATTCAGAACATTATTAAGCCATACAATAAAATAGCAACTTGAAAAAATAGAAAACAAACTTTTCACAAAATTAAATAATTAACAAGCATCATGATAACAGGGTAGACAAGATAACAGAGTAGAAGACAACATCAGCATAAATAAAAGGTGGGTTTTTCAATCCTTGTAGCATTTGTCAATCAGCCAAAAAACAGAACAGATCTATTCCTTTCTCTTTCTGGACAGAACCAAATTGTAATAAAAAAATCAAACTGTTGTCTCCTTCTAACACACATCAGACAGAACAGAATTCACATATTAGATATTACTATTATGTTATATCTTGTCTATTAATCTTATTCTTACATACTATCTTATAAATGTACTAAGCTAATGAAGCAAACTAATGTCTGCGTGTTTGATTTTGAAGCCAAAATCAATCATGGGTAGCTTCTACTTTTGAGTTTCAGAATTGATTCTAACGAAAAATAAGCTGATCCAAACATGCAATAAGTAGATTGATCACATTTGATTATTTCAAATACCTGGCGAGGGATATTAGTATCATACGAGAGGGTAAAATTCCTATCATGAAGGGCAATACTCTTCTCTTTACAATAATTGTGAAAAACTTTGCAAATCGCCATGAGCAACCGCACACCACCATAGTAACCATCGCTGTTAACCCTTCCCACCTGCACACACACACAGAACAAAAACGCCATGCAATCAGCGAAACAACGAGGTGGGGTTATTGGGATTCATGATCAGAGTTGAGAACAGAACAAACCATTTGACGAAGCGATTCGAAATGAACGAGATCGTGAATGGGGTGTGGCTGAATGAAGAGGTCCTTGGATGGAACGAGCTTGACGGTGGCGTAGAAGTTGGCAATGTTTAAGGAGATCGTGTTGCCGTAGTAGACATCGCTTGGGTTTCCGAGCAAACCCACCCTCGCGTAGGCCTTGTGCTCGATCACAACATTATCAGAAACACAATCCATTGATTGATCTCTGGTTTCTGGTTTCTGGTTTCTGATTTCGATGATGATGGTGCTTGATGTTGGTTCGTTCACCTTAGTTTGTTGCACATGTATTGTTTGATGAAATGTGAATGTGAATTATTGATTAAGAATGATGATCGTTACTGTTACGGAAGATCAAGATAGATATGTATGATATTATCCATCATGACGATGCAAAAGGGTGTTTGTTTAAGGAAAGATTGGATTGTGAGTTGGATGGTAGTCCATTTGAAGTAGGACAGCACGGAAATTCGTTTGGATTCGTGGAAGGAGGATCTATGTGTATAAGACACACGCGGCGGATAAACCTGCGCAAGTGGTGGGTGTACTTGATACATACTTGTCTATTTGGGTCTACTCCCTAGCTGTCACTTATCCATGGATACCATACAAATATAGTACAATGCAGAGCACCCTATTTGGGTCATTCATTGATTCAACGATTGTCTCTATGTATGTACACTTACCTGAAATGATCTCAAATGTGTTTGGATCAGCGTTAGGAGAATTGAATCTGACTAGAATTGAACTAGGTAATGTAAGTTTAAGTGATGTGATTTATGTTTGAATACATTTACTCATAATTGATTTTCGTAACTAAATTATAGTATAAATACACAAAATCGGCCACACAGATAGATAAGCTACCTCAAGTTAATTCTGCTAGATCCGGATCAAACTTGTAGAATTCATTCTCAAAATTGGTTCTCAATCATTTTCAAAACAATAGAGATCCACATGTGGAGTTCAGATCCATGTTTGAGAATTGCAACCAAACAACACTCTTTGTTATGATTTTGGAATTGATTCAACTAAATTTACGTAAGTGGTAAATGTGAGTTAAAATGATGCTAGTTATGTTTGATAGGGTTCGCTTTTGAGTGAATAATGGAGATAACCAAGCTGGAACTCTATAGGAAGTATGAATTCCTTACAACCTAGCTGCTTTTGTATTATGATAATGAACATCAGTATTACAAGTGGTCTTATCCTCTTAAATAGAATAGTGTAACCCTAAATACACGAATTTGGACTTCAAAGTCAATAGCTAACATAACTGACCTAGAAGGAAGGTAGGGTAGCCTAAGACTCTATAATACACAACTCACAAACATGGAATTGACAATACATACAACTTAGCCAACGTGGCGTGTGTGATATATAAATGGCTAACATGACTTGTGAAATCTGACTCAACAATATGTCGAGAAGATCGCTCGTTGGGTGAAGAGTCACTCGCCAGATGTAGAGTCTCGTGTCGAATATGGAGTCGCTCATTAGGCCATGGCTAGTCACTCCTGACCAGTCCACAAGTCCACACAAGACAATGTGTCTGAAATATGAATGCAAAGTATGCATGAATAGCTCGTTGTGTCCTTGATATATCTCGACGTCATTTGAACGGGCATTGGCCAGGTCACAACACACTGTGCCTGAAGTATGCAATAGAGCTGTCAATATGAGTTCCAACCCGCGGACCAGCTCGACGGGTTGGCTAAATGAGCCGAGTTGGGTTGGTTAAATTCCAGCTCGAAAAGAACTTGGGTTAGTGCAACCAGGCTCGTTTAAGGGTTAGACGGGCCAACCCGCGGGTCAAGCGAGCCAACCCGTCGGGTTAAAGTTCTTTTTTTATTAAAAAATTATTTTATTTGTCTTTAATTCCAGGTTAGCTTTATGGATTATTTTTAGATAGAAAAATGAAAATTTTCATTTCTTTAAATTTGAGTCGATTTTTTGTGTTTTATTTATTGTTATTCTATTATTTATCTCATTTTAACGTGACAGTAAAATAATTGTCTGTAAACTAAATTCTTTTTCTATATTTCAAATGTGAGATAAAAATAATTGCGTTGATAAACCTCTTTCTTATGAGTTGATACCAATTTCTGTAAGTATTTTTTTGAAATTATTTTTTTATAACATTTTAAACATTTTCGAATCCAATTTCTCTATTTTTTATATTTATTTCACTCAACCCACGAGCCAGCCCGCCAACCCGCGAGCTCATAGCGAGCCGGGTTGGGTTCATATTTTCCTGGCTCGTTAAGACCCCGGGTTGACACAACCCAACTCGTTTCCAACCCAACCCATACTGGCTGACCTATATGGGTCGAGCTGGCCCGTATTGACAGCTCTAGTATGCAAGCTAAGTGTGTTTGAATAACTCACCTTGACATCTCATCAATCTGCCCAAACTAGGTCGCCTCGGTTCGCTCTTTCTCAAACAATTCGCTATTTCCCAGTCCAAAAGCCCTTAAGGGATTGTGCCTAAAGTATGAATGCTAAGTGTGTATGAATAGCTCGCAATGACATCCCATCAATCTGCTCCGCATAAACTCGGCCGCCTTAGTCCGCTCTATTTTAGTCAGCTCACCATTTTCCAGTCCAAAACCCCCAAGACACTGTGCATGAAGTATGAAGGTGGAGTGTGTCTTCACTTGCCACATCACTATCTCTTCCTCGTTCTTTGTGTCCAGTTACGTGTTTTTCACATTTCTCAACTAAACAATAATATAATTAGTTTTCTCAAAATTGAAATATTTCTTCGCCCCTTTTTATGGGTATGTCATTTTGAACTCCATGGGTGTCGCCCTTTCTATCCACAATTTCCCTAAACACCGAACCTTAATTATTAGGGTGACGAATGTCTTTAAAAGTACTCGTCATTTTCATCATACTTATCTTAAATGAACCAACACGATTTAAACCAATTACGCATTCTTTATCATTTCCTCTCCTCTCCTACCTAAGTACCAAACCAAAAATCTCCTAAGATTATTTAACAAATCAAAAACATATAAAACATACTTTCATTATCATTTCTTAAACTCAAACAACATTATGGTAAAAAATCAATCACCTAGAGAATTTACTTTAACAAATCTACATCATTCTAGTAAATAGTTAAATCAATTACACCTTAAAAACGTCATAATATGACTATCATGATTCAACCACCCTTGTCAATTTATAGATCTCCTTACTCTTGAGGCATCAAATTCTAGTTTTCACTTATGCTCAGTCTTAATTATTCATCTACTAGGATAGAGCCCGTTTGCCCGTGCGATGCACGGGTAATTTTTTAACAAATCAATTGTTAATTATCATCATTGAGTACTTGATATATATGGAATAATACAATGGTATATTTACTAAAACATACACTTTTAATTAGTGAAACACTTATATGTTGTTATTATCTTCCATCTATGCCTTAATGTTTTATCTTACTTATAGACATCAATTGGATAACTTTGCAATATTAAGTTTAGTTCGCTCTTAACGTGTTTCAAATTTACTCAATCTATCCCTTAACGTGTTTTAAAAATATCCATCGAGTAACGGTTAACAGTTTTCTCGATCAGTTTTCGTGGATCAATGATAAAATGAATATTTTTATATTTATTTACAGGAACATGGTTTGTATTAATTGACATGTAAATCCTCACAAAAGAGGAAATTTTATTTAAAATACTATCCATTAGTTCCACAAAGTGAGGTCCTGCACTCGCAAGGGAAAATCATTCGATAATTTAATAAAGTGAATCAAGAAATTAACAAACTAAATATATAAAATTTTGGAATATTATTTAAAGTTAAATTTACTAATCAATAAAATATTTACATATCATATTCGTATTAATTGTTATTTTTACGAAACATAACATAGACTGCATAATTTATACACTACATAAAGATTTTAGCTTCTTTACATTATACTAAAAAAAAAATAAGCACATAAAAATAGCAGTAGCTGTCAAGAAATATAGATGTGCTTTGTGAAAGAGATGCTGCCCTTTGGCTCCCCTGCTAGTACTCCTAAATTCCAATAGATAAGAGCAAGTAGCTCCCTATGCTTATGTACACGATACCAAAAGCCAATTGGCAGCTTCCATGCTCACAAATTTGCCTCATCAATCAATGCACATGCCCTATGCTGGAACGAAGACAAATATCAAAATGATCCATCAAGTTCTCCATTCACATAGTGGCATGTGTCTAATTTTAGATAAATTACATTTATTTTAAGAAATAAAATCCGTGTCCTTCTTTGAATAAAGAACTTGACACAATGAACATAAAGAACATATTGATTCCATATGTTAATGTATCATTCTCATATTATTTTTAATTTTTTTTTTCTCACTATATTTAATGGGGTACTTATGCAAACACCCCCACCAAATTTTTAGTGTAAAGAGTCATAATGGAATAAGATGATAACATTATATAAAAAAAAATTACAAAGTTTGTAGTGTAGTACTTTTACACATGGAACCAATATGTTTTATATAAAGTACAATCATATCCAGAGGCAAAACATAAGGTTGGATACTTCATTAATCACTTAACCAAAATTCAACACCCCACCACCATCTCTTGAGGAATTATACTACCAGCCAAAGATACATAAGCAGAGTGTGGCTTGGTCAAGAAAACAGAAACTCTTCCTTGCACGCTCAATTTCAGCAACAATGCAAAACTCATAAACTCAGCAACAAACAACAAACAACACCACTACAGGCAGTGAGACCATACATGACCAACATATTCCTGTGAACAGGCAATCCAGTGGAGGTTGCATATTCCTGTGCAACTAAGAGTTTGTCCTGTGTAAAGCATGTTCCTTCTACAAATAGAGCCAACCAAAATGGAAGAGGGAAATCACTCAGCCGCCGGAAGGATGACTGCAGAAAGAATAATGAAACACTTAAATTCCAGAATACAAGCTAAAAGCTTATTCAGGAGTTCCTAGTCATTCCATATATATTGCTGCATATTTAAGAAGAAAATAATATGGAAAGCACAAGCAAGTATCTTTATGATATAAAAGGGTATATCTTGTAATTATAATTCAGAAACCCATACCTTTAATGTGCTTTCATCCTTGGCCCAACTTCTCTCCAAAAAGAGATACTCTGAAAACCAAATTGACCAGCCAATAACCTACATATATAGAATTTAGCACAAATAGCAATATTGAGAGAAATAACTGACATCACATACTTCTAATGCTTTACTAATTATAATTACATGCCAAAATTATTCCTGTGATGAGAAGACAAAGAGTAATCTTCAAGGCAGATAAATTGCACATAGAAAGTGAAACATTCAAAAAGGAATTAAATGTTATAATTTTCAAGGACTAAATCAAAATACTCTATAGCACAGGGTACACTTTTGGTGATATCTTCTTAATCATAGAATTAAAAAAATCCAATCTTTTCATTTCAAAAGTAAAGGCCAAAACAAAGCAAGTACCGGAAGAAATTTCGATGATTTCTTCATCACAGCTAGAGTACTGCCAAGGCAACCTGAACGCTGTTGGATAATGTTAAATAAACTGTCAGCAGTTGAAGGACAAATCAAATAAAAAATGACAAATCAAAGATTAGCATCCATGTTCCATCCATGTGTTATGGCTATAATCAACCAACTATGTAAATGATTAGCATTAAAAAGGAAACATGTAATATTTGGCCTCACTTTTCTGTCTATAATAACAATAAAGAAGAAGAGAAATGTGTGATCAGAACATGATTCAAGCTAAGAAAGTATAAAGAACTCTAATCATGACTAATACCTCTTTAAAAAGAGGGCATCAGAAGCAACCAAATAATGCTTCCAAAGGGGCAATACCAGGAATCTGGACCAACAATATAGAATCATTAAAAGACATCAGTATCAGTATAACTCACAACTTCAGATGCAGTATCAATTGAGGATGAGGATGGGAAAACAGCAAAACAATTATAGAGATGGAAAAGGGAAAATCCCATTACTCTATACTCTATAACCAATAGGAGATAATTAAAATATTAATAGGGTAACTATTTGCATGATCAATGGAGTTATTGGAAACGTGAACACTTGAATAAAAGAAGTTAACCTGTTTTTACACAATTGTTGTGAACACTTGAATAAAACATTATGTGAGCTAAGAAGGTTTTAATAGATTCAAAAATTCATTAAAATTCTAAAATTAAAATAGCTTCATGTCTTTCAGCAATTGGCTTTCAAGAACATGTGAAGAATAAGGAAAATCCTTGCTATTAGAGGAAAAACACAGCCATGAAGGGAGAGTAAACCAGACCATAATTTATATACAACTAACTAAAACATGAGTGTGATACCAAAAGCACAATAGTATAAATTGTCCAAAACAAAAATTAAAAACGTTTGCAAACAGTGAAGGTTTTAAGATCTTCAACAGATTCTGCAATATAATATTATAAAAAATTCATAGCCCAAGACAAATTATGAATGATCCAATCTCATATTTATTGACTTCAAAGTCCTTCCACCAGTGATTCAACCACCATTCAAAATAATAAATAGTTATGGTAATAGGATAAAGATTAAAGTTGAACTATCATCACAATCATGATTATAAACAAAGCTTCAAACATATAATCAAGCACGAAGCTGATATTCAGATCTCTTGGCATTCTGGATCTGATAACTACTTAAAATGAATGAGATACATGAAATTTAAAGAAAACTAATCATGTAAACTTAAAAAAGTTAAAATAAGCATTCAAATAGTGATATGATCACATGAATTAGCTGCAAAATTACCTTCCTGCACAATTACCATTGTCCTTCTTGCATAATTTTATTAATTGCTCCAGCAGAACCATTGATTTACAAAAGTAGAGCTCCAGAGTACACATATTTGAGAAAAAGAGAAAAGAAATCAGGAAAGGCAACAAATGGCAAGAATACAAAATATTTTGCAGAACAGTTGATAACACACAAATGAATGGTTAAATAGCAGAGCTAACTGGAAGGGGAAGGGGAGGTGAAGTGTGGTTGAATGAGATCTGAGGGGATATTTATAGGCAAATCGATCTGAAGAAACAAAATAATAGAAGAGTCTCTGGAAAGCCTTCCACCTATAACCCTCCATCTACATACCTAATCCCAACTTCTGCTCAGAATAGAAATTACAGATGAATGCAAAACGTATGAGAAGTGCTAAACCAAGTACCAAATCCCCCAAAAAAATGCACATCTAATCAACTATATCAGATAAAAAATTCATAAAAAGGACGAAATTAGGAGAAAACGTATGAGAAGCGTTAAGATACAATGTGTTGAAGGCTTACCCACGTGATGGTTGACAGGGAGATGTGATGGCCATCACCGGAGAATCCGTGGGAGCACGCTGAGGGTCGTGGAAAGTAAGTCTTTTGCGCCGAGTGACGTCGGTAACCGCTAGAAATGGGGGAAATCAGTGACGTTGATACAGAGTAAGCGAGAAATCAGGGGAAAATGACGGAACGGTGCCGGCGGTGGCACGATCTGGAAAGAAAGGGAGCGATGGTGGTGGTGCTCGATTTAGGTTTTGCTAAAGGTGGCGGTGCAATTCTGATGGTGAAGAGGTGATCGGTGGTGGTGGGTTTGAGGGGAATAGAGGAGGTGGTGCGGTGGTTGTGGCTCGGTGGTGATGGGAAAAGAGGAGGTGGTGCGGTGGAGGTGGCCACGCGGTGGTGGGGATTAGAGCCGGCTGCTGAGCTTTTTCCCCTTGTACTTCATAGTTGGTAGAAGGGGGTGAGGACAGGACAGACCAAAGCAAGGATTCGTCATGGTAGGGGAGGAACAGTTAAGAGGGGAGAACGACGTCGTTTGCTGGCTCTAGCTGGAAAATAAAATGAGTCAAAGAAGCAGACACGTGGCGAGCCGCAATTGGAGGTCTTGTAGGAATAGTAAAAACCAAACTCAAGAATAAGAAGTAGTAGATTCTATTCTTCTGATTTTCATTTTCAAAGAAAACCAGAATCCACTAAAACACTATTCTATGACAGAGACTCATTTCCTTCCGCGGTTTTACCACCAGAAACCAGAGAAGGGAATCCAAATATTCAATAACAATACGCGTTGCATTTCATTCAGAGACTAAACTAAAATAAAAAACCAAAAAGATAATTCCTTTAATCTTCTACCACCTTCTTTTCACCATCTCTCAATCTGGGTCATTCACTTTCCCTGCTCTCTTTCACTTTTCAACCTTACATTTCAATCACACCCTTATCTCTTTCCTCTCAATTCTCACTACCCCAGAACAAAAAGATTGAATTTTTAACATTTTTACTTCTACCCTTTTGCAAAAATACTCAGCTGCTGCTGCTGACAGAGCCTATTGTTTTGGATCTCTGATTTGTTTTTAATGCTTATTCTAAGTTGTGGGTTTGTTATGGAGTGGCTATAAGCATGTGGGGTTGTATTCTTTGTTCCCACAACAGAGGCAAATGTTGATGCTTTTTTCTGATTTTTTAATGTTATTTGACCGTGATTTCCGGGATAGGTTCGTGTTGTCTTGGGGGTGCAAAACTTGAGTTTGTTATCTTTGTCAAACCCAGAGGTGTTGGTGCTGATATAGCTCTCTTCTCAGTTGCCATGTAGTTCTGACTTCTGATTCATTTCAGTCATGGTTGTTTGACTTGGTTGTTGGTGAGGTGAAAGTGAGTGCTAGTGTTGCTGATAGTTGCTAGGTAGTTCCATAATGGGATCTGGCAATGAGGTTCATTCAGTTGGTGAGTTCAATTTAGATGCCAAGTGGCTTGTAGATCCCAAACAACTATTTGTTGGGCCAAAAATTGGGGAAGGTGCACATGCCAAAGTCTATGAGGGAAAGTAAGTCAAACTTGATTATTTGATTGTCTGATCATGATTTTTTCTCTTTTGAGTTAGATGGGAAAGGGGAGATTCTGTTTTTGGAATCAATTGTGATTTTTGAATCCTCTTTGAATGAGATTTGGTGTAAAGTTTGTTTTGATTTCTAAGTCAGGATTAATCTGCTTCTCCTTTGATCTAGATTTGTATCCATTTTCACAGTCATTGTTTGTATTTGATCTGTTTGGACAAATGCATATTCTGCATCCACTTGATAGGATTATTTGCTGACTTGTTGAGTTACTATTGTTGAATTTTCTGGTTGCAGGTATAAAAATCAGAATGTTGCTGTTAAGATTATCAATAAGGGAGAGACCCCGGAAGAGATTTCAAGGAGAGAGGGTCGGTTTGCTAGAGAGGTTGCTATGTTGTCGAGAGTTCAACACAAGAATCTGGTTAAGGTTGTTACACCAAAGCAGAAACAGTATTGTTTTCTTCAATTCAGATCTTGTTAGATTTATACTTAAATTAACATTGACTATAAACTGATGTTAAGCGGTGCCTAGATCATGTTGGTATTGGTGAACTGGAGAAAACTGTGTCTGATATAAGGTTCTGTTGTTTGCTTGATGCCAGTTTATTGGGGCCTGCAAAGAACCTGTTATGGTTATAGTGACTGAACTTCTATTAGGTGGAACATTGCGCAAATATCTCATGAGTATGCGTCCAAAATGCTTGGATATTTGTGTGGCTGTTGGATTTGCTCTTGATATCGCCAGAGCAATGGAATGCTTACACGCCCACGGGATCATTCATCGTGACCTTAAACCTGGTATGCCTGCATAATTGTTGGGCTTCTTAGTTTTTCAAGTGTAAGCTGGTAGCACTTAATGGAAAAAAAATTAGGACTTAGCTATAATTTTTCTGAATTTGCATCGTGCACGAGTTACATGCACCTTAGTTACAAGCAAATATATAAATGACACTTTTTCTTTGTTGGCTTACATGATCTCTGTTCAAATGGAAAAGTAGTTTAAAAGATGACTTTGTTATTGTTAATGAACTTTACTATGAGCTACATCTACTATTCACAAATAGGCTCTATTTATGGAGTTTTATATTGTACATTTTTGTAAGGTTATCTATCTTTTCCCTTTATGTAGTTCAAACTATGATTAAACTATCATTCTATGATTAAACTATCATTCTATCCCTTTCAAGGCTAAAAAATCTGTAAAAAAACATTCTATGCAATGGAGTTTGAGATGAGAGTGAAATTTTATAAGATACAAAGCTTCTCATTATCACTCAATTGATGGTACAATCAAGCAGTATCTGACTATCTGTTCTCTGTATGAAAGAGCAAGCATAATTCTGATATCTTGTTTCCTTCCCAGATAACTTGATATTGACAGCAGATCATAAGACAGTCAAACTTGCTGATTTTGGTCTAGCCAGAGAAGAGTCCTTAACAGAGATGATGACTGCTGAGACAGGAACATATCGCTGGATGGCTCCAGAGGTATTTCTTAGTTGCTTAAAACTTACAATATTTATTAATTTTCCATTTGTGTGGTGCCATGTTAGTAATTCATCGTTACTTTCCTTTTTGGTGGCTAGCTTTACAGCACTGTTACTCTAAGACAAGGTGAGAAGAAGCATTACAACCATAAGGTGGATGCCTACAGCTTTGCAATTGTGTTGTGGGAACTCATCCATAATAAGTTGCCCTTTGAAGGCATGTCTAATCTACAGGCAGCATATGCAGCTGCTTTTAAGGTAGATGACATTCTGATGTTTCTTTGATAATAATTTATACAAGATGATCATACTTGTTCATTCTATGGCTACTAGTCAAAGGTCTTCATTCCAGCAGTAGAATATGTGCACTGTAAAGTTACATTTTGTAGTGGTTGATACTTGATAATGTCTTGACACTTGTATAAACATATATTAGGGTTCTAATTTGGAGGTATACCACTACTGGTCTAAAATTACTGTACCTCACTACCATTACTCCTCTAAGGGTGTGTTTGTGTAAAGAACTTAATTATGCGCTTGTAGCAATAAGCGCTTATTGGCTTATCGCTTCATAAGCTATTTGGAGAAACTAATTGGAATTGTGCATGATTGGAAATCCTTCAACAATTGATTCTAAAGACAGGAAAAAGCTTGTATGCGTAACTTCTATGTTCTAGAATTGATTCCGAGGAAAGAGACGCTGATCCAAACATGCTATTAAGCTCAAAATAGGTTATAAGTAGGTATAGACACTTCTGCATAAGCTAACCTGAGCAGTTTATGAATATAAGCTCAAAACAGCTTATAGGTAGGTCTTAAGCTATATACGTTTTATTTTATAAGCCTTAAGCTATTTACATAAGCTCCCCCAAACATTTGTACAATCGCTTATGCTATAAGATAAACTCAAACTCTTCGAAACGGGGCCTAATTTAACTGTTGTCATTTTAGATACTTGATACGCTTATATAGCTGCACTTATACAGTTTTCTTTTCTCTTTTGTATCTGATCTTTATCTAAACTATAATCCTAATCTTACTTTTGGTTATTACTGAATGTACTGCTTCTTGGTTTACAAAGATTCATGACACTTATATTTTGATTATTTCAGAATACAAGGCCTAGTGCTGAAGACCTTCCAGAGGATCTAGCTCTGATTGTAACTTCATGTTGGAAGGAGGATCCCAATGACCGACCCAATTTCACTCAAATCATACAGATGCTCCTTCGATATCTCTGTACGGTTTCACCCACAGAGCCGGTTCTTCCGATGCGGATGATTTCACTTTCATCTGAGAATTCTGTGTTGCCACCGGAATCTCCTGGTACAAGTGCACTAATGCTTAGAAGAGATGACGCCGGAGAAACGCCAAAAGCCAACATGGAAGACAGGCCTAAAGGGATTTTCTTCTGCTTTAACCAGTGCTACTGATGCCTCAAATCCAAGATCACACAGTTAGGACAGCTAAATAAAACCACATTCTACAATTGTAACAACTAGAATCTTAATAAGAAAATGTTAACTGTTACCAGGTTCAGCCAGTTTAGTGGAAAATAGTAAACTCAGAAGGCACCTTCATTCTCAGCAAGAGTGGCAAGTTCTTTTTAACATTATGTTGACTTACTTCTGACTTGATATCCAAGGACTCAGAAAGTTTTGGGGTTAAGGTTGCTGAGATGTAATGTGTTGTAAAATAAGGTTCATCCCAAAGCCTTTCACCTCCTGTGTATAATATATGAGGCATGGATAATAAAAGGGGGAAGTGTTTATGTTCGTTTATCACTGTCAATTTGCCATGCATTTATGTCTGTCCATGTTGATCCTTCTGTGTAATAAATTTGATGTCAATATCTTAGACAACCTAACAATTTTTAAAATTTTATCTAGAAAAGAAGAAAGTCAAATACTTTGTAATATGTATGTCGGTGATGGCTACAAGGTTGGTGGAATGCCAATATTTTTTTGAAGAGGTAGATTTCTTTACATACATTATTTATTTACAATAATTCCAACCTTTCAGGAAGATAATGTGTCACTTGATAGTCTTTGTTGGATGTATATATGTTGTTGCTGTCATCAGTATTGGATGATGTGGAATATGGTATGTCTCTTTTTCAGACTTAATTTTGAGGCCGCCTCTACATTGGGAAATTTAAACTGAACCGGTGGTACAGTTTTGTTAAGGATAAAAATACTCTCAAATTTTATTGGTGAGATAAAAATATCTCTTATTTCTCATCTCCCACAATAGTCACCATTACCATTGAGCCCTCTTTCAAGATTGGCAGCTCCGGCAACCACCGGTTGCAGCAGCCGCTTTGTTCCAGTCATAGTTGTCAGACTCGCGAGTATACTCGTTGACTTGGTAGACTCGCGAGTCTAGGTGTGAAAAATGGGTTGACTCGACATCAGACTCGCTCAGACTCGGTAGACTCAATGGACTCGCGAGTCAATGACCGAGTCAACAAGTCACGTTTTAAAAAAAAAAATTAAAATCCCTAATTTTGTTAAAACCTAATGTCGTGAACTCGTGCCTCCATTACTGTTGTGCGCCTGTGCCTCCATTCCTGCCTCTCGACTCTCTCTCGACCTGCTGTGCTTCCGCCGTCGCACCACCGCCTACTTTCGCCGTCCAAGTCACGTGGTACTTACTACTTATGGTGTGGTACTTTGTTAAACTTTACTTAATTGCTTTATTATGAAGTTGGATTTTGAGTTTATTTGATTAAATGCATCTTGGATGCTCTTATAATTATATGTTTATATTTGTTCTTCATGTGACAGGATTATATTTAGTAATTTTTCATTTCTGGTAGACTCGACGACCCAAAACGAGTCTGCTTAGACTCATGAGTCTGACAACCTTGATTCGAGTAGCTTCTAACACTCACTTTCGCTTTATCTGTTCTCACCTCGTTCTCTCTCGGTCTAGCTGCATTTTGCAATTTATTTGTCCCCTGTTGTTGCGATTTACTTATTCCTTTTTTGCTTTGGTTTAGGTTTTTGAAACTTTAATGTTATTGTTGCTGCATGAGAGTGGGGAGGGAGGAGATCGGATGGGTGGTCCTATTTTTTATTAAATTTTATTCATCATGCCCTTAAGGGTCTTATTTTTTTTTTTATCTCAACTATCCTATTTTGTTGTGGTGGGTAAGATGCGGCGAACTCATGTATAATACGATTTTTCGCACAAAACTCCTTAAGGCTGGTTGTGCTAAACTCACCATCCTTATCAGGTACTGGCTTTTTATTTTTTGATTCAAATATATTTAATAAATGCAGACTCAACTTCATCCTTAGATCTCAAAAGGTAGACCTTTAGGCTTTGTTTGGTTGGGCGGAAGGAAAGGGCCGTGTTTTCTTTCCTTTCCCCTTTCCCTCCACCCAACCAAACATAGCATTAGATACCGAGAGAAACCATCTATAAAGTTTGTAGGGGAACAAACTTTGTCCCAAGCTAAGAGGTGAACCTTCTTCCCTCCTGAGTGATCACCCCAAAGGAAGTCCCTACACCTTTTATCAATATAATGATTACACTGAAACAGGCAAAAGAGAAGTCTGCATGGCAGAAAGCACACACTTTGTTAAAGTCAACCTGCCAGCAAAGGAAAGATTAGCAGCTTTCCATTGAGACAACCGAAGATTCACCTTATCCACCACATACTGAAAAGTATCCAAATACTTGCCCAAATCACCAGTCCTAAAAGCCAAAGCTGGAACTTAGCTCTTCTCTGACACTACCATGAACATTCCTTGAAAAGTCAAACTAGATGTTCCATTGTTCGTTTCGATTGTATCTAAGATAAATAGTTCACCAGACAATTACCAATTTCCCACAAAGTCACCATTTGTTTTTTATTACTATGGGCCCGTTCATACCAGCTTTATTAAGAGTGTCGAACCAGCACTCTGCTGCTTGTAGCAGCAAGCCACCGTTCCTACAATACTTCAATATACAACAAAATATGATACTTAAGCCATGGTTTAGTCACAGAGTGTCAAGCTAACTACTTCTGTTTCTAACCATTTGGATTATGTCCAGTCAACTATTATCTGATACAAGATTGCTAAATGGTGTGAAATTGAAAGTCTGGTTGCTGGTTTCTTGACTTGAGTCCTGTTACAATGCTAATGACGAGATGCAGGATTCTAAAGACATGGTAATTGGGGTGAGCATAACAAGTTACAATATAATAATATATAATTAGCTCAATTCTCAATGCAAAGTAAAGTTCCACTGCGAAAGCATCACTGTTAGTGTTGAGTCTTTTCCTTAGGTTTCGTAGGCTAAGTCTATTAGGAAATCTTCTAATGTAGGGTAAGTCTATTAGGAGATCTTCTGATGTAGTGTAATGATGAAATGCAGAACATCATTAGATAAGTTACTTGTTGTTTAAGTGGGTTTACTTTTTTATTTTTCCAAAACAACATCTGTCAAGTAGAGTAGGAAACTAAGTTTACTTGACTGGTTATATGATACTTATTCAAAACACTTTACTCCCGATTTAAACCAATAGAAATTTGCAAATATGATTAGTCTTCTTACAATGAGAGCAGGCTGGATATTTTCGTTTCTAACCTCTCGGCATTTTTTCATTTCCAACTAGATATTTACTTTACAAATTTTGAGTCATAGTTTTCATATTTTCCGATGATGTAATCACATCATTTTATTTCTAACCTCATCTGTATACTCCACTACTTGCTTCAATAGAATCTTTTCAACAAGCTGCCCAAAAAACAAGAACTCAATTAAATAGGATGAAATACAGCCGAATGGTCGGTCATGAGTAAGGCCTCACGAGTTTAAGCTCAGGTGTGAATGGTTGGCGTATGCAATTATAATTAAGTAAATGAATCTTGAATGAACAAGGAAATTAAAGAGCTCTGTTGTTGGTTCTGTTAGAAAAGTGTTGCTTCACAAGAGGTACCAAATATGAGATTGTCAAAATATGGTCCAGTTGAATTTCAGTCTTATTATGACATCTAGAAAACTTGTTTCTTTTACTTTTCTTTTCACCCATTGATACTGACATCAAAGAGAGGGAGGGAGAAGGTAAAAGAAGTAAGAAATCATGATTTCTTCCATTTTCCCCACTTCAGGCAGTATAGATTTCTATTTAGATGTGGCTCATGTGTAGAATCAAGTGTCCTTATTTTCCCAGCTTATAGGTGCAACAAGCATACGTGGATTTCCTGCCACTTGGGCATATAAACTTTGCACATTTTTTAAGAATGGCAACTTATGGTGTTATTCCAATTCATTTGACACTAACAGTTAATGCTGAATTTGGAAGCTCTATAAAATGCTCAAAGGAGGACAGCATTTAATGGTGTTATTCCAATCCCTCTTAATCCTTCACTTGTTGTAGCTAGTGTTGCGGTGGTGGTGAGGAAGGAGTTGATTCCTCCTTCTTGCACAATAGCTAGAAGGTAAATCAATAAAATTGAATTCAAATTATAGTCATTAGATTGTTTAGCTCGGTTTGTCCCATGTTCCAAGTTCGAATCCCTCCATACCCTTTTTTGAAAATGATGAATTTTACATTGAGGACTAAACTGTCACACTTTTGCGACATTTAAGGACTAAATTGCGACGTTTGCTTAATTTAGGGACAACGAGCTAGACTTTTAAAGTTTAGGGACCAACTTGACTATTAACTTATTCTACTAGTAAATGAAATTTGTAGTCCGCCACGAGAATCCAATTGACAATGTGTGGCCACACGAGACGTCACCACTTTATGTCACGCGTTCCACAAGACGTTACTACTTTCTGTCACGCGTTCCACACGACATTACTATTTTACGTCGCACATTGTGTGACGCCTTGAGCTGACGAGGGCGAGGATTGATCGCCTTATATGTAGAGGGACGCACCACACCCGAACAAGAGGTATTCCGAGACTGTGTAGGGATAGACTATACAGTTGAGGAAGACATATATGATTTGATTGTACTACCCATAACAACAAGTTGCAACTTCTTTTCGGGAGCCTAACTGATAAGAACTCTATGGTTAAGTGTGCTTGCCCTGGAGCAATATCGTGATGGGTGACCTCCTGGGAAGTTTTCCCGGGAAGTGCGCGAGTGAGGACAAAGCGCACTGAAAAGACTCTTGTTGTCGAGACGTCGCCACTTTATGTCACACGTTACACGAGACGTTACCACTTTATGTCACACGTTACACGAGACGTTGTCACTTTATGTCACACGTTACACGAGACTTCACCACTTTATGTCACATGTCATTCCTTTATGTCACGCGTCACTTCATTTGTCATGCGCTACACTCGACGTCACCACTTTATGTCACACGTCGCTTCATTATGGCACGTGCTACACAAGACGTCACCACTTTATGTCATGCGTCACACAGAACAACACTACTTTATGTTACACGTAACACGAGATATCACAACTTTATGTTACACATTGCACGAGACATTACAATGTCACACGTTACTCAAGACATCACAATTTTAAGTCGCACGTTACACAAAACGTCACAACTTTATATCAAACGTTGCATGCAACGTTACAAATGTATGTCGCATGGGCTTTCGAGGATGCAATCAACAAATCTAATAGAACATGTCGAAGCATAATTTATGAGGCTACTATACCCTTACAAACGATGAGTGAAATTTCACCCCAAATAACTTGTACAATACATTTAAACAGTCGACAAAACAATTACATAATCAAATCACTTCTAATAGGTCAATCACACAGAATAAGCTCAAATGTATGATTAAATTGAATACTAACCAAATTTGTGTTGAAAGAAAAAACTAAGTGACATAACTTTGATAGACAACACCCTTAACACGTAACTAAAAGTCTAAATACATTTTGTTGGATTATCTGCATGACATGCCTAATATTTGTCCATTTGAGTCGCCGAACCATACACGAATTGACCTCTTAACAATGGGCATGTTAAGTGTTTCTGTCCAACCATTTAACATGCGCCAAAATTTAAGGAACATTTGATTCAAAAACTGAAAGATGAAGTTGTTTAATGATGTCGACCCCTATGTTGTGAATGAATACCCAATCCAACAAATTAGACAATACCCCAAATTAGACAACTAGTTTAAATAAAAAAAAACAAATTTTTTTCTTCTAATATCAAACTCAATTTCAAAATCAAATTGAGTCCAACAAACTACTATAATCCTAAAATCACTCTAAACAATCCAAAAATACTCATCATACCTCATAAAATGACATTCACACACCACAAACATTCTGATGAACAAGACTTGGATCAAATAAGAAAGTCAAATAACAATACAGACCTCGAGCTTGAATGGAAGCAAAGTTAAAAAAAAGTAAGTTGGCATGACTAATAACATAGTACACCAGTACATCCCCTACTATCTACCCTTGGATATATCCTTTATTTATCCAACGGTTGTGATTACATGTTGGTTACCTGATCAGCCAGTTTTATGAAAACCCAATTTTTAGTCCCCCAAGTATTAGTTAATACTTATTACTTACTAATAATTCACTTTTGGTCCCTGAAGAACTTGATATTACCCAAATGGCATTTATATTGATCCCTCGTCTCTTCGATGGCGACCAAGAATTTCCTCCCATTTTGCTTCTACATGTGGTGGTGGTGGTTCTGAGGGTTTATCTGGGTGGAGCTGAGCTTATACAAAAGTAAAGAAGTGTAGATCCTTCTTTCTAATTTGTTAAAATTCTGGGACTAATATAGAATTTACAGATACCTCTTACCTGTTATAGCAGGTCAAAAATGGAATGGCTTGGGGAGCAAGCTAGTCATGACACTGTATCCCTCGGTTTTAGTTCAGACAAGACCAGCTACTTCCGAACCAAAGCCTCGGACTCATTTCGTTGCTTCGGTCTCCTCTCTCTCTCTCTCTCTCAGTGACACTCACTCTCTCTGTCTCTCTCTTACTGTACTACCTTACTTCCTTGCTACGACACCTTCTTTAAATACTCACTATCATTCCACAAAACGCGTTTTTCTCTTCTGTCCTTCATTTGCACCCTTCTTCCATTGCAATGGCTAGGTGAGCTTACATGAGCAGATTGCAATGAAAGTTTCATAGTTCAGCTTGAAAGTTTGCAACTCTGGATGTTTTCTTAGAACCCCATTTTTTGTTTTCTCTTCATCTTGTGAATTTAAACTGAAAACTGTTTTGAAAACCGCAAACAAACAGTCTTGTCATGAAAATCCAATTTTTCTGTTCTGGGTAGTATTGTTCTGCAAACTTGTGTCACAGGAGGAATGTTCACTTTGTTGCTTGTTTTGGTAAAATTAGTCAAGTACACTGATCTAGATAGATTCTGGAGTGTTACATCACGTGGTTGAGTTTTGGCTTGTGGGGTTGATGACTTGATGTTGTTATGAAGGACAGTATTTATGGACTTTTGTTCATATATGGATAGCAAATGAGTGGGAACAGTGTTAAAGTGTAATCTGATACCCCCATTTGGATTTTGGAATCTTTGCTGCCTAATTTGGAAAAAACTTGTTGTTCCTTTCTACAACTGGTAATGCATTGTGGAAAGAAACACTTGTGAAGTACTAATGGCATGCTTGGATCATTTTTTCTTCTTCTTTGGGAATCAATTCAGATAACCAGAAGAAGTTACTTATAGAAGCTTCTCCCTCAAATTGATTTTGACTTCAGGGTCAACTTGAGTTGTGGTTTTCTGGATGATTGAAATATAGTCATTTGTCTTAGGGGTGTGATCATGTGGTGTAATGTGATTTGGGACTGATTTGTGTTGGAGAAAAACTTGATGTTCCCAAGCCCCCATGTTTAAGCTTTTGAAATCTCACTGGCTGTAGCACCACCTAGACCTTGTGTTCATTTTGAAATCTCACTGGCTGTAGAATGAATTGCTACTATCACAGTCTTTAGAGTTTGCTGCACTATGGGGGCCAGAATCTATGACAAGACATGGATTTTTGTTCCCAAAGGGCCTTCTTTGATGATGTCTGCATTCTCTTCCTTTGTCTTCCTCTTTGTTTTCTTTTAGCTGGTTGGAGCTCTTGTGTTTGGATATCAGTGGAGTGCATGAATCTAAATGTACTTTCATTCAATCCATAACGAGAGTATCATTCTCTTTTCATGCTAACATCCATTTATGTTGGTGTCAATGGATATCCAAACATAAATCATTGGTGCTATTAAACACTCTCAAATCCCATCAAACTTTCATCTAAAGCCCTACGTCCAGTTATTTTTATGAGTTCCTCAAAATTTGGGGATTTAGTGGGATTTTCAACTTTCTAATAAAGGGAGAGCTTACCCTCACTTCCCCCTTTCTTACCATTTCTTCGCCTTCCTCTCAGAATTTTCTTTTTTGCTCACCTAAAAAACTCTCAAACAAAGCCTAAGACATCTTCAAAAATTTTAGTTTCACAAGCTAACTCGTTGAGTCCTTCATGTGAACTGTTGATGAATTATTGTTTTTCTCTTTGCTTTTATGTTTTCAGCAACCATGTTTCTTTTCTTTCTGTATTTGAACCAAACATCCCTTAACTTCATATCTATATGATGTTCTTCAAGTAAACAATGTGTCATTTTGAATGAATGCTGATCTAACTCAACTAAGATTATATTTGTTTTGCAGAAGCTGGATTATTGACTTTGGATCATTTGCAAAGAAAGTGAAAAACACTAATCTGTCAACAGTTGATCAAATCAAGGACTGTGGAGCATATCTTGATTGTCCAAAATGTCATTATCGGATCGACAACAGTGATGTATGCTAAAATTCAACTTAAGATTCAGTTTTTCATCCAGTAGTTTTCAAATTCACACATCCACCAAAATAGTAAAATGCTATAAGCCTATAAGTCTCACAGTAAAAGTTCTAGGTGTTACCATGGAGTTTGTGCATGCTCCAATTCTCCTAACCTACATTTTTCTTCATTTGGCTTAAGCAATTAATTTAAGTACTTAAAGTTAGAAGTTTGCAAATTTTACCTTCATACCAGGATTAAACTCTGGAAAATGTTAAATTTAAGTTTTGACTGATTCCTTTTCCTGTGTAGGTTTTTCCGGAGTGGCCTGGCTTTCCTGCTGGTGTAAAGTTTGATCCTTCTGATGTTGAACTTTTAGAACATTTAGCAGCAAAGCATTGTATTGGAGACAGAGTGGCACACATGTTCATCCATGAGTTTATCCCAACTCTAGAAGGAGATCAAGGTATTTGCTACACACATCCAGAAAATCTTCCAGGTGAGGACTCTCTGACCCTTTTTGCTTTCAAATATGTAAACATTAAGAGTTCATTCAGCAAATTTTGACTAATGGACCTCTAAAATGAAATCAAAATGCCAAAACTGACAAACATATC
This sequence comes from Lotus japonicus, assembly GCF_012489685.1. Lineage (NCBI taxonomy): Eukaryota > Viridiplantae > Streptophyta > Magnoliopsida > Fabales > Fabaceae > Lotus > Lotus japonicus. Next base: position 70,084,358 of record NC_080042.1, read on the forward strand.
AAAGAAGTTGATAACTGACCAAGATTAAAAGAAAAAATGAATGAAAACACAGTAGATTCCGGCACATTATGATTCATAAATTATCAGCATCTGAAAAACATTCTTGGGCTTAGGGGACCAATCACTCCCTTTTAAACTAGAGCAACAAAGATTTAGATAATTTTATTGATATCCAAACATTGAATAGTAATTTTGGTCCCTGAAAGATTTATATAGGTTAGTTTAGTCCATCAACTATCGAAATATGTTAAAATAGTCCATTGAAGATGTAAAGATGTTCAAGTAAGTCATTCCGGGAACTAAAATTGATAGTCTTTTTCATCCTTCAAGGACTAAATAGATCATAACTTTCAAGTATTAGATTGACCGTTTTTCATTTTCATGGACTATTTTTCCTATTTCCATTTTTCATGGACTAAGTGCATGTTTGGATACACGGTGAAAAGGCACGGTGAAAGCAAAATCGCGTGGACAGCCACAAAAGCTAAGAGAAGTTGTTTCTGTCCATCGTGATTTTGGCTCACCATGGTTTTCCACCATGTATCCGAACATGCACTAAGTTGACTGATCCTATATCTTTAAAGGACAAAAGTAACCATTCAGTTGATATCTGAATATCCGTAACTAAATATCTATACTTATGTATAGATATCAGATCAGGACGTTTTCCTTCTTTCTCAGGGGAAGCTTGGATTTTATAACAAATTTAGTGGCCTGTAATGATTATCTTCTTGTTCACTTTTATACATATTCTGACAATTGAATTTGTTGAGGGGCTTCCATTGACTCTGTCCAAATCTGGACTAAATGCAGTTTTGGGCAACACATTCTCTGATAAAATTCTACCCTTTCTTATCTCAGGTGCCAGGAAAGATGGGAGCAGTGTCCATTTCTTTAACAGAACAGTTAACGCATACGCTACTGGACAAAGAAAGCGTAGAAAGATCCATCATCAACATGGTTTGACTCATGAGGAGCATGTGCGCTGGCACAAGACAGGTAAGACCAAACCTGTGATAGAAGATGGAGTGCATAAGGGATTCAAGAAGATCATGGTTCTTTATGTCAGCTCTCAGAAAAGGTCCAAGCCATATAAATCCAATTGGGTGATGCATCAGTACCATCTAGGAAGTGAAGAGGAAGAGAAGGATGGTGAATATGTGGTTTCAAAAGTTTTTTATCAACCGAACAAGCATACTGAGAAAAATGAGGAGAATCCAGTGGCTGAAGGTTCTGACATGGCGTCACGAACCGATCCAAGAACCCCAAATCCAAATCCTCCAAGTCGACCTCATACTGATATATATGTTGATTGTGATGACAATTTTGATGACAGTGAACTTCCATTACTCATCCAGGTGTGTAGTTATTTGCAAACTCTTTTACGATTGATTTTGAAGGCAGACTTTCGCTTATGGGTTTTAGAATTGATACTGATGAAAGAAAATATGATCAAAACATGCTAGAAGATGACTTCCATCTCAGTGAGACTAGAAGCATGTTTGGAAACCTTTCTATCAGGGGACTTTTGAGTTTCAGAATTGTTTCTGATGAAAGAAAAGTTGATCCAATCATGCTATGAAATGACTTCCATTGCACATTAGTGAAGCTTGAAGCATGGACAACTACATGCACCAGACCCCTGGATGGTACACATATAGTTGTCCATGCTTCCGTCGCTCAAATACTAATGAGAGTAGAGAAAAAATATTTAACATTTTTATATTATTTTCCTCCTATACACTACATTCTTTGATTCTTTTTTAAAATTTTAATTTGATGAACTAGGATGATGAGTGTGTACCTCAAGAATCACATGCCCCACCATCTGATGTAAAGAATGAGGACAATATGGGTGACTCTGCATGGTTAGCTGGTGAATCACAGGATGTAAGTTACTTTGATGACTTGGATGACATCGTACTATGCCAGGAGATGTTAGATTCTTCTGGTCTCTTCAATGATTCTGTATTGAACTCCTCCACTTTTAACGGTTTCACTGGTCATGCAAATGAGGGCCAACTTGGAATTTCTATCCAGGACACCTTGGAATTGGATACTCTTCTAGATTTTGACTTTTCTGTAAGCACCAACTTACCCTTTTAGAGCAAGTTCTATTTGAGACTGATGCTCATATTATCACCATTTGGTGGAGTAGTAGTATCTGTATAAGAGTATTTTATGTCAGAGGTCAAGTCTCTATTTGATGTCTCTGATGGAGTGAAAATCCAACAGCTTAATGTATAAAATTAACAATTGAATCATTTGTTTTTTAACTTAAATCATCTGGTTTATCAGTTTTTGTAAAAGTTAGGCTTAATTATATTTTGGCTAAAAAGCATTTTTGGCCCCTGATGTTTTAAGTTTGTGCAAATTCTGCGCCTACTTTATTTTTGTCGATGTTTCTACCCCTCATGTTTTCAAACAGTGCACCGTCTACCTCTCCGTTAGTTAGACGTTAAGAAACTAACAGAATGAGCTGATTTGGCTTTTTTATATATTTTTTGGACCTACCACGTCGAAATTACAAGTGAAATTGGAAAAAGGGGGCATGAGAGATTCAAACTCAAGACTTGTAAGTAGCAAAGCATGCATTTAACCAGTTTAGTTACATACATAATTGATATATACATTAAGCAAATTTAATTTATATCATTTCCTTGATCATCATCAACTTCATATACTCTTCTTCATCTCTCCAATCCACTTAGAAACCTCTCCTGAGAAAGCCTAACTGACGGAGGGGTAGACGGTGCATTGTTTAAAAACATGAGGGGTAGAAACATCGACAAAAATATAGTAGGGGCAAAATTTGCACAAACTTGAAACATCAGGGGCCAAAAATGCTTTTTAACATTATATTTTTGGTTCCATAATTTATACTATGTGATTTTAGCACCCTAAGTGTTAATAGTTGCTAATCAAGTCACTCTATCATTATCATTCTACTTAAAACTCTCAAATTCCCGCCTTCTAAAAAAATCATCACGAGTTGAATCAATTTAATCTTTCTATACGCTATTCTCATTAAAACTCACTACTCGAAATATTAAATTCTATTCCAAAATAAAAAATTCCCTAATTTCTACCTAGCTAAACCCAAATCGCATATCCAAAAAAGTCCTTCAAATTTAATCAGAATTTAACCATTTTATTTACTTTGAAACTTTTAAAATTTTATCATATATCAAATTCATCATAAATCCTAAAAGAATTCAAAATAAAATGAAGACTTAATAATTTTATGCATAAGAAAATTGAGAAGGGTCAAATTTGCATAATTTCAAAAGTAAATGGATTCGATTAGTAAAAAAAAACTAGGAGGATCAAAATAATACTTGACCAAAATTTAACCGATAATTTTTTAACTTTTGGACTTTTTAAACTATATAATACATCAAATCCATCATAAATCCTAAAATAATTAAAAAGAAAATGAAGATTTAATGATTTTATGCATATGGAAGTTGAGACTAACGAAATTTGTTTGATTTCAAAAGCAAAAGGGATTTGAGTAGTTCAAAGAAAAAAACTAAGAGGACCAAAATCAAACATAATGCAAACCTTGTGGGTGAGGGCGTCCTAGAAAATTAAGAAGAAAAAAAACTTTGTCTTCTTAATAACCAAGATCTTAGAGTTCATGTCCCTATACCTCGTGGGCGAGGGCGCCCTTAAAAACCAAGAGAGGTCGTAAGCCCCGTTCGGTGTCCTCGACCACCCGTGAGGATTTGGTTGCGGTTGTTGATAGTGATTCAGTTTCTGATGTGGCCACACCCATAATTTCTCTTGCTCCACTGGCTCCGGGTTGTGCTTTGTATGGTCGTTACTATATGCGGGCCAAGAAGGCCTGGCTTGTTGGTAAGTTTCTGGGGATGAAATTTGATGGAAGTAACGAGGAGGCTACTGACAATCTTAATTTAGAATTGAAGGAGTTGTGGCGGCCTCGAACGTTGGAGTGTTCTTTTATTTGTTTTTTTATTTTGGTTTTGGAACACGTGATTGGTATTTAATTTAATTTTTTTTTGTGAATAAAATTTTGGATAGGTTCGGCTTCGGTCACCACATGATAGAGCATGCCATCGAGACCAAAAGTCGCTTCCAAAGATCACCCACCAACACAACCTTACATTAGCAACAAAAATAAAACATACAACTTTATGAGGAGAAGTAATATGTTCTTACCAACTGCATCAATATGTGTTGGTTTTGAATTTTTTTCTTAATGATTTAGTTTAGACTAAAACTCTATTTAGTCCTTTGCCGTTAACCCATTTCTTCTCTATCGATTTAGTCCTTTATAAACAAAATAATCAATTAAATCCTTGAAGTTTAAAACATTAATATTTTTAATTCTTTCACTCTTTAATGCATTTAGTTATGGACTAAAATTTGTGAACTTCAAATTTTAAGAATGTAATTGATAAAAATTGATTTAATCATGGTTTTCTCCGAAAAATAAAAACAAATACATATATCAAAGTCTCCAAAACCTTGTTGTAACAAAAAAAAAGTCTCCAAAACCCTGTGATAGTTTACCCTCGCCTCGCCCATGTCTAAACCCAAAACGAGAGAGAAGTGCAGAGTGTGAGTAATCGGTGACCAAAACGCAGCACGAAATCAAGAATGTTCGGTGCCAGAAATCTGCAGAGGCAGTGCTTCAAGCCCCTCTCTTCTCTCCTTCAACTTCAACTTCAACTTCACTCCAATCTCTACAAGTACCTATTCTCTACCCTTTTCCCCTCTATCTCTCAATATATCACTTATAATTCATAAATGGATCAAACCCTTTTGCTCTTTCCCCTCAAAGTTTCTAACTTCACCCCATTCACACCCCATTTCTTCTTAACTATAGCTTCTCACTGTTATTACTCTCTTTTGTAAATTCTTCATTTTTTCAATCATTTTTTTTAATTTTTTAACTCCCATCAGTTTGAAATTTATTAGTTTTGATTGAAGTGCATTTTGTTAGTTGAAATAATGATTATTTTGTAATGGGGTATTTTTTTTTTGAGTTCAGAAATGTTGTGCCTTTAGGACATAGGACTGAGCAGAGCAACATAGTTAAAGTGGAGCCGTACCATGATGTTGGTTTGTGTGGTTATGTTAAGCCATTTAGTTTCATGAATGGATCATCGTCGCGGGCGATGTCAACATCGAAAGGAAGGAGCATGCGAAGCAAGGTGGAGAAGAGGATGCAGAAGGAGTCTGGTAAGACATTAAGGGAGATACGTAGAGCTAAGAAATTGAAGAAGAAGCTTATGACAGAAGAAGAGAGGCTTGTTTACAACCTCAAAAGAGTATGTTATCTAACTGCCCTTCTAATGGTTGTTTGGACTTTACTTTGTTATCCATGTTTTTACTTTCATACTTTGTTTTGAGATGTAATAGTTGTCTTAGATTGTGAATTTGAACTTTGATGCAGTTTGAAAGTTCTGTATTCTAATTTTAAATGACTTGGACTATATTACAAAGTATTTACAATAACAAAAATAAATATGCCTGCATGTTACTTCTGTGTTAAAGTGGTAAACAGAATTGGCTCATATAGGAGATACCTGAACTTAGAGTTCTGTCCAAAAAGAGTCCAGACTCAAGAGTTTCTGTGATCACAACTTTTGTTTGTATGACTATTCCATTGATTGATTGAGAGTTGTGAGGTCCAGGGTACCACAAGGAAGTAGGAATTGGGTTAAATTAAATAGATGAGAACTATGGGAACTATCTTTGTGTGTGTGTGTGTGTGTGTGTGTGTGTGAGAGAGAGAGAGAGAGAGAGAGAGAGAGAGAGAGAGAGAGAGAGAGAGAGAGAGAGAGAGAGAGAGAGAGAGAGTGTATTGCTTGGGATTGTTTTTCCTTCTTCATTGAAGATATTGAATATTCCCCATTAGCTTTAAGCTGTTGTCATTTTAGTTACTTATTTGGTTTTGATTGTTTAGTTATTAGCAGCACATAGAAGATAATCATGAAGTGAATTTTTCAAGTCATGATAATTGATTGCATGTTTGTACTACCTGATAAATTTTTTGCTTGATTTTGGTGTAGTGCTCAAACATGGTATATAGTCTTGTGAAAAGGGTAGTGGGAGGCAAAAAGAACATGGGGAGATATTGTTAAAAATGATCTTATTATCAATAATATTCCCTTTAATTTGGTTTTTTATCGAGCTCAATGGCGTAGTGTGATCCATATAGCTGACCTCACTTAGTGGGATAAGGCTTTTGTTGTTGTTGTTGTTGTTTGTTTGGCGTAGTGGTCGTTATATGAACATTTGGTTAAATCTTACTTGCCTACCTTCCAACTATTTCAGGCGAAGAAGAAAGTGGCATTGCTATTGCAAAAACTCAAGAAATATGAGCTACCAGATCTGTCTTCTCCTCGGCATGACCCGGAGCTCTTAACACCTGAGCAGCTTCAGGCATATAAAAAAGTTGGATTCAAGAACAAGAACTATGTCCCTGTTGGTGTTCGTGGAGTCTTTGGAGGAGTTGTGCAAAACATGCATCTCCATTGGAAGTTCCATGAGACTGTGCAAGTTTGTTGTGACAATTTCCCCAAGGAAAAAATAAAAGAAATGGCTTCAATGCTTGCAAGATTGAGTGGTGGGATTGTGATAAATGTTCACGATGTGAAAACAATCATTATGTTCCGTGGTAGAAACTATCGTCAACCCAAAAATTTGATACCTATTAACACCCTTACAAAGAGGAAGGTATGGTTGCATTGTTATATTCCTGTTAGAATATATGAAAAAAAATTATAATATTTGTATTGTATCTTAAAGAAATTTAGAACATATCTGTTAGGATTAGATTCCATATTTCTTTTTACTTCATAATTCGTTTCCTTATTTACTTTGGATTAGGAGTCTATTAGTTATCATGATTAGTTCCTTTATTCAATTAGTTAAGGATTCAGATAAAAAGATGTAGGTTTGATAACTCAAATCTGCTTGTTACTTTTTTTAATTAAAAAGAATTGTCTGGTCCCTAGTTATGGTATATACTGTACAAAGAACTTTGTGGTGCCGGAGGTAATGTATTTTTTCCCAATGTTGTATACAGGCTCTATTCAAGGCCAGATTTGAGCAAGCTCTTGAATCTCAGAAGTTAAACATAAAGAAACTAGAACAGCAGCTCCGACGGATGGGAGTAAATCCTGAGGATCCAAGTGCTATGGCCAGCATCCAAAGAGTCGCTTCCACGTTTTTCAATGCCATTGACAAGAAAGAGGGAAGTCCTTACGTGTTCCGTGACGGAAAGCAGTCAATAACAGAACCTATTGAAGATAAAGGAGAGTCAGAGCCTTCTTTTGATAGTGATCAGGAAGAGCTAGATCAATTCATTGCTGATATAGAGGATGCAGCAGATAAAGAATATGAAGCTGAAGAGGCCAAAGAAAATGAAGAGATGAGCAGAATTAGATATTGGAACAAAGAAGATTTTGGTGGAAGATTCAGAAGATCAGATGTTTCTAGAAATGATGACTATGATGGTGAGGTTAGAGTCTCAAGGGCTTGGCAGACTGCACGTCCTAAGCATCGGGCTAGGGATAGTGATGATGAAGAGAATGCCCATTCTGATAATGATGACGGTGATGATGATTTTGCTGGAAGATTCAAAAGATCAGGTGTTTCTAGAAATGATGACTATGATGGTGAGGTTAGAGTCTCAAGGGCTTGGCAGACTGCACGCCCTAAGCACCGGGCTAGGGATAGTGCTGATGAAGAGAATGCCCATTCTGACAATGATGACAATGATGAGTGGCATTCCAGTAATATTGCTGATGATAGTGATATTGATAGCAATGGCTCTAATGAAGGTAGAGGTAGGTTCAAGGAAAGTAGAACGGGGAGAGAGATGGGTAGGACCCGAGTCAATGGAAGTCCAAATAGACACGTTGAAGGTAAATTTAGGAGGAACATGGCCATAGAAGATTCTGAATCAGAAGGCATGCTTAGTGATGTTGAGAATGCAATGTGGGAGTCTGATGAGGATGAAAATGACTCAGGACATCTGAGACAGGTCAGGGACAACTACAAGAGTAGCAGCAGTGATGATGAGCACACGTTTCAAATAAAGAGAGACAAAAAGAATGGTATGAGGGATCATAAGCGTAAGGTTGATGATCCCGCTCCATATCATAGTAGTTTTGATGCACCAAAGAGTGTGAGAGGGACCCAAGAAGGAAATGGCAGAACCGATTTTGAGTCCACAGATGTATTTAGCGGTCGAGAAAGCTGGTTGTGGGATTCAGATGCTGAGGAGGACTCAAGAGTATCAAGATCTGCTAGGGATGGGAACCACCCCACAAGTCAAAATAGCAATGTGGTCAAAAGTGATATCCATAAGAGGAGAACACCAAAAGAAGCTGATGAGGCTTGGGACAGTGACTAGCCCAGTAAATGTTAGATCATATTTCTAGGATGTTTGGATCAACTCATCTTTCATCAGAATCGTTTTTGAAACCCAAGAACTACTCACAGAAGCTTCTCCCCATAATTGATTCTGCCTTGAGAATCAATTGTAGAAGGATATTCAAATATGCACTTGATTATGGTATTTATTTTGGACTGTGTTTGACAAGCGGACATTGTTTTCTGGTCAAAGACAAGCAGACTTGAAACAAGAAATTGGTCCAAACAAAATCAAGAAGGTATGAAGCACAAGATAGCCTAATTTTTTCAGTTCTCACATGGAGCTTCCTCTTACTATTAACCTGATAGTAATGTTATCTGCACAAGTTACTACTGCACTTCCAGTCATATGATGCATGTGGCATATTTTTTTAGTGTTGTTTGAGGAATCAAACTTGGACCTTATGCAAAGATTATTGTTTGAATGGAAGTTTTGATCGTGAAGGAATTGAATTTAATCAATTGAAATAGAAAGAAATGTGGAATTCATTGATTAATTTGTAACTAATAAGGTACGTAAGATATGTCCAATGTTAAGTGCATGTTTGGAAAACCTTCTATAGAGACTTTTAGAGAGAACCATTTCTAGAGCAGAACCATTTCTAGATAGTTTTTGAGTTTTAGAATTGTTTCTGATAAAAAAGAAGCTCATCCAAACATACTATAAGTCACACATGTCAATCGAATCCTAGTCTTGCTAAATGGTAGCTCTACTTGGGCAGGTCTTAGAGGCTATGAGAAGAAACACAGACAAGCATTAAACAAATAGGAATGATTTTTAATGCATTTTTTGTCAGGGGCAAATATGTATCTTTTTCTGACTATATTAAATAAAACCCACAATATGAATGTGCTTGTTGCATAGATGCAATGCAAATGAGCATATGATGTATATATTTATATGTAGCCATGAAGTCTAATTAACTCAAGTCTGGTCTGCTCTAGAAAAGTCTTCCATTTCAGAAGTTCTAGGCACATAATGATATTCTACAGCAGAATTTGCCAAGAATGGAAAGACAATTCTGAAGTGTCTATGATGCACTCTTATCATTTAGGATTATGGAATGTGATTGACTCTGATCGAGTCGGGGTACTCAAATGTTAATTGATCTTTATGGCGTGCTTCTTATATCAATTAGAAATTTTATCCATAGGAAAAAAGTATCTAGCATATCTATTTCCTCATATTTTGATTTTTATGAAGTTTCTTTCTTAGCTGCAGCTGCTAGTAATCGTTGTTTTGGACAATAAAATATGTAGAAAGCCTTTTTTATTTTTTTATATATAGTGGAGATAGTTGCACATAATGACAAATCACAGCCCCATATTGTTAAAAGCTTGAGGAGGACGGATTTCGTTTGAGAGTCTGAAAATAATATTCCACCAAAATTTATTGGTGGGGGGCTGGACCGTGAATGCATGTTGAGACTATAAAGAAGAGGAGTGATAGAAAATAAGTGTAAGACACAAACTACAAAAGGACCAATAGTGTCAAGTGTTAAATGCCCACAACAAGCATGATGCGCTAGACTCTTAACAACAATGTTGAGGAAAATGACTAGTTCAGCATTATGAAACACAAGATGAAAACTTTGAAGAGTCAATTGTGTAATGATCTTGATCGTTGAAGAATGAGACAACTTAGTGGAGTTCCCAATTTTTAAGACGGGCTCTTTAGTCTTGGGTGGTGGGGACTCAGATTAGTCCTCAACTCAAAACTACAATATTTCATACCAAAAAAAAAAAAACTACAATATTTGGTTCCTTCAAGTCTTTGATAATGAATAAAAACACTCAATTTCTAGGAAAAAGGTTAAAATGATTGGTGAACCACGCTACAGTAAAAATCACACTGTAACATCTCTATTGGCGGTTTCAGAAAGTCACAAAACGTATTATATCAAGTTTCCCCTTTGGGAAAGTCTTTAATCACCACAAAATGAGTGTCTGGACACCAAAAAGCTGTCCGTGAATTGGCCCTGAAAAAGATCCGACCGTTGTGGCACAAGTCAACACAGTCCACTTAAAATACAAGTCATGTGCAAAATTAACAATTAAATACTTTACCCATAAAATATATTGTTGCAAAACTGTGTACAATTGTGGCAGAAAATTAATTTTCTGTGAAATCACAATATCAATGGTTATAATCATAGTTTTAAATTGCGGTCCACAACCACAATTACGATCGCACCATAAAGGATTTCCGACTCCTTGAATAGGCATCACGGCCGCAATTGCAATCGCTCAACCCGCATTTGTCCGCAATTCCGCAACACAACAACAACCACAATTTAAAACCCTAGTTGAAACATTTTTGTGAAAAAAAAAAACAAGAAGATGAATCAAAGTTGAATATCAAAATGTTGTAAAGAAGTAGCTAAAACTAGAGATGTTCAAGTTCACAACCTAAGCCGTCAGAGTATGTGTATAACTTAGTCCAAGAAATCCAAATTCCCATACGTAAATGCTGGGAATTTCTTGCAACTATATTGAGAGCAACTTGAGATTTATGCATGTCCAAAAGAGAATGTGCAAAAACTTGTTAAAAGCTGAACACTTTCCCTCACAAGAAGCTTCTCACTCAAGATTCTCACATGTCTATGTCAAACTCCAAGATTCCATTCAGGCTCTTCCCTCCAAAAACGGGTCACCATTTGCTTGGTATAATGTGTGTTTGTACATGACCACACCACAGCTATAGTTCATTCAATGTTGCTATTTTTGGTGTTATGCCCAAAATCAATAGATCTCATATTCAAAAGCTCAGCTACTTTCTCTTCTGCAGTTACCAGGCAACAAGTACTTGTATCTCTCTGCATTATTCAACAAGTATGATGGAAGATGCACTGCTGAGTAAGAATGAGGAATAGGTCCCATCTTCCCAATAATCTCCTTAAATGTATACTCTTCAGGAAGCATGTCAAACAGGTCACTTCCTTTGCATATCACATCCTGAATCCTGTCATGGTTCAAGTAATGAGCGAACCGCACCCGATCATAATGGCTGTAAGCCTTCATCTTGAATACGAATTCACTTACACGGCGGAAACAGAAGCTACAATGCCAGCCAGCATCTGACAACAACACATCACCCTGCCTGTAGTGCGCGTAGCGCGTCTTGCCGGTTCGGTATCTATGAATTGAAGCTCTCCAACTTTGATTGTCAAGAAAAAACTCAAAAGAGTACAAGTAGTTCTTCAGCTGAAGATGAAGAACATCAGGGATGTCACTGCACCACCTCAAGAGGTTAATTGTGTGTGCACTAGGAATCTCATCAACATCAGACATTATCAAGAGATCATCATCTTCTATTCCGGCTTTCTCCAGAAGCCGGTCCAGGACGACTCTTTGATACGCCTCTTCAACAAAAGGATTCTCCCCTTTCCTAGATCCTCCCCCAATCACCCCGTATGTCAGGCGAGACTTGACAAACTTAAAATTGTCCCGATTGCTTGCGAAAACCAAAGGTTTAGACAATCCTGTGAATGTTGAGTTTGATTCAAGGATTACATAGTGTGTCACATATGGATGCAGTTCTTTCCAACGAAGAGTAAGAATGTCAACTTCATTGCTAAACAAAACAGCATCAAAGACGCGCCTAGGTGATTCGCGAATTCCCCAACCGTGAAGACTGCATAGAGTTTCCATTGAGACATTCTCATGGTAATAGTGAGGGATTTCATGGAAGGGTTTTGGAGGAGATTCCCATAGTGGTCTCAGAAAGTATGAGATTTTCTGGCCATGAAAATAAACAAAGATGATGCCTGTTGGGATAACCATGAACAAAAATATGAAGGTCTTGATGTCCAACCCTCGGAAAATGCACCGGAGTCTTCTTGACATGCTCAAAGCTGCACTAGTTCCCTGCTACATTGAAAACAAAAATTCTTTAGGTTTCATGGATAATTTAATGACCAAAAGTATCATGCTGCTGAGTGATGAGTAGTTCAAAAACACAAGCTTGTACCATGTCATCTTCTCATGAAAATATGATTTAAAGCAACTACAGAAAATGGAGTTGAAAACGATATACCACAACAACAAAAAATTCTAAAATTACACAATTATGAAAGGCACATGTTTCTTCATTTCCTAGCTCAAATAGCTGTCAGGTCAATCCTGAATTCATATCATCACTGAATCTGAACCATTCGATCAAAGATCACACGATTCATATGTTTCATCAAGATCGGACAAATTTCAAAACTTGAGAAATCAAACAACTCAGATTCAGGAAGAAATTAGGATTTCCCTGACTGCACAAAATCCAAATTCTGGATTCCCTGAGCAAAGGGAAACCAAGTGAAGTAGAGGGTAGAGAGAGAGAGAGAGACAGAAAGGGTAATAAAACATTGAAAGCTGAAATGAAATTCACAATTCAAGAGCTAGATAGAAAAGCTACACTTCAGATGTTAAAAAACTAGACAACCATAGAGAAATTACGTATCTACAAAGGATTGAAACTATAGCCCACTAATAAAAAGCATAGACCCATCAACATACACAAATGAATCATATTTGATATCTGTATAACCACAGGGATGAGATAAGCAGGAATAAACTGAGAGAAGCATTGAAAAGTAAGTGATCATCACTGATGAAACCCAATATGTTTCAAGTTCCCATTTTAGCATGGACAACACAACTTTAAAGAACAACCAAATTTACAACCAAGTAGAAACAAACCAGACATAAAGAAAAAACCCAATTTGGGAAAATAGAGAAAGAAAAGAAAAGAAGTACCTGGCTACAAACATCCCCACATATGTCATCAGTCTTCTTGGAGTTATAATATCCCTCTGACATGATGAAGAACAACAATAATTGGGTTGCAGTTTCTTCTTTGTTCCTCTCTGCTCCCACTAAAGTATCAACCAGTTATCACTAAGAATATGAATAGCAAATTGCAGTATTTTTTTTTTTTGTAAAGCTAGCCTACAACCTTTGTAGCTATGACTGTGTGAGTTTCCCTAGCCTTAGCATTGTAGTGTAACGTCAGTTACATTTATAGCCGTTTGGTGTCCCTATTTTCTTGTCTTCCGGGAACTTTGAGTAATGTATATAAGTAAATAATAGTAGTAAGTAGTAGTAATATACAATTTGTTTATTAATATATGTTATTTTTGTGCTTATGTAAACTTGTTTGTTCTGTGTCACACTCACATGATTATAGGCCAAAACATTGAAAAAATCGAAACCCAAAGGCAGTGTCAAGGTTTGTTCTGAGAGAACTAGGTAGCATTGGATGAAAATGGCAGCTGTTGACACGACACCATGCCAACAAGGCACAACTACACAAACAAGCGCAGTGGAATTGTCTTTAGTAGTGGAAGTATGGAACAGGCTTAAAATATGAATTTGACTTATTTTTACGTTCAAATTTGAAGGGAAAAACTCTTAATACCCGTAAACCCTCTCCCTACACCATCAATTTTTTGATCTATTCATATCGGCAACATTTACATTCTAGTGAAGTTAGTTCTGTTAGTGAGAGTTTCTTCCATAAACAAAATTTATATTCAAAATTTTATTTAAAGAAAATCAAACATATACCACTTTAACAAAAAAACTTGTTTATTTTGAAATGCTTAAACTACCTCAATCCCTACCTCACCCCATATTCCTCTACCTTTACTACCCATTATAGGGGTGTTGATTGATTTAAAAAGACAACGACCTAATGATCCAAACTAAAACAATGTAGTCGATGCAGATTTGTTTAGTTAAATTGGTTCACTTTATCTTCAATCTGAACCAAACAAATATACTTCGAATATATCATATGTGCTTCTTTTATGCACCTCATTTGTGGGAGAGGGTGATATGCCAATTCAGGTATTTACAACTCATTTTAAGGTCATATCTACTATTGGCACACATCCAGCGTTGATCCACTTTAGGGGCTTAGAGTACGAATTGGTTGTACTTGGTTGATGGAGAATTCAAGGTCAAGGCGACCACACATAGACGATGCATGCTAGGATAGTTAGACTCTCTATTATATTAATGTGTTCATATTGACTTTCTTGCAGTTGTAATTATTGTCTATTTCTCTTATTAAAAAAAAAAACCACTACTTTAAATTATTACACTATAGAATTAGTACCCCAACTATGTTTGGATAGAGAAGGTTCCGCCGGATTATGCTCGTTTGGTTGTTTCTGATGTAACTGTCTCTATGACTATTTAAGCTCTTTTTAATAAATTTTCCAGTTTCAAAAAAAAAAACTGAAATTATGAAAATGATAGTTAAAATAATCAAAGAAAACAAGCTAACAACTATTTTTTCATAAATAATTTGCAGAACCTTTAAATTTACAGTCCGATGTTTGTTTTCAGAAACTTTAAAACTTCTAGGGCTCTAATGCTTGGATTACAGATAGCTTGGGACCGAGGGTATAGAGATGTCATTTGCAACGTGGATTGCCGCGAGCTCCTCCGGGTGTTGGATGATCAGGAAACCTGGATCTTCATCCCTGTTTTGCGTGAAATTCATGAGCTGAGGATGAGAAGTTGGAATTTGACTCTTATTGCAATCAATAGAGATTGTAATCAGCCCGCGGACTGGCTAGCTAAGAAGGGTGCATCGTCTCCGTCTATGGCAATCGGTGTTCTTGAAGCTCGGCCGTCGGCGTTAGAGATCCTCATTTTGAGAGATCGTTTGGCTATTCCTTAGTTTTCATTTATTGTTGTTAGTTTTCCAGTGTAGCAAAAAAAAAAGAAACTTTAAAACTTCTGAAAAATATTCCAATTTAAATTTCAACTTCATTTCAATTTCGCTTGTACCTCACACTTTTTTAAGGGTATTTTAGAAAGTAATAAAAGTTGGATGGTGTAGAAAGAGAATAATTAACAATGTATTAGTTGAATGGTAGATAAATTAGACCCCATAAAATGATAAAAATGATAATACAAGTTTGAATCACGTGTAAATCATCTATTAAGCAAGGAACTATCAAAATTCCTTGTACGAGACCAAAAAAAAGTGAAAACCCCGCCAAAGAAAAAATAAGGAAAAGGGAAAATGACATTTGGCATTACATATTCTCTAAAGAATTTGAAAGAATTAATTTTGATGGTTTATGCCATCACATCTATATATATATATATGTAAAGGAGACTTGAAAAAATAGCATTAATCACATTATCAATAAGAGCATTAAACACATTAAGAATGACTTCAAAGTCATAAATTAAAAATAATTTGTTACCAACTTTTGAGGTTCTCATAAAAAAATAATTTTTTAAGTATTAATTAAAAATAGTTATAACTTTAATTATTAATAATAAATTGAGAAAAATTTATATATTTTTTAAACAAAACATATAAATATATTTATATGTAAACAGTATTAAAAATTAGATTAATTAAGTAAAAATAATATTTATTAATAAAAATCATTAAGAAAAAATATTTGAAATCAATATATATCTTCTTTAATACATACGTAAATGAGACTTGAACCGTAGCATTAAATACAATAGTAGAAATGAAGACCCCTTGTTTAACTCTTTAAAAAACTCATGACTTTTTCATTTTTCATATTGCTTACTCCCTATCTTTAATGATAAAAAACTAAATTTTCCTATATAAACAAATTAGACACTCATAAAATGAAACTAGGTAATGTTTTCATATATGAACAAATACCGAGAATTAATATTAATTATTAATAAATGATTTAGACAAAATAATTTTAAAATTAAAATTTTCGCAATAAGGTGTTTGTGTATTATTTGGAAAAAATTATATATTTTTTGATCTATTATATATTAGTGAAAATAACTTAACAAGGAGGAAGCTAATTACAAACAAAAAATTTACGTTATTTATATTTTAAAATATGTTGTTTTTTTTTTAACTTAAATATGTTGTTATTATTATAACTTATTTGATAAAATATTTCAAACTTACATAAATTTTTTAATTTAAAAAATAAATTAATTATTAAAAATAATTCAATACTAATTATTAAAATAAATTATTAAATTTGAGTATGTATTTATTCACACAAAGAAGACTTTAAATTGTCTCCAGATTTTTATAATACTTCTAATTAATTTTTTTTAATATTCCTTTAAAGTATAATAATTTTTTGTAATGTTAAAAAATTGTAAATAAATCCGTGCATCGCACGGGTATTATATCTAGTTACAAACTTAAATTTCAATCATTGTTACCATAGATTTCCCCTGCTACAAGATTTAATAATGGTTCGTCTCATTCGTTCATTATATTTGTGGTGTAGTATAACACCTCTCCTTTGGAAAATATTATATTCATATCCCAATTCCACTCCACATCAAGAAAGATAAAAATAGAGGAGAGTAAAATGAGAAATATAATTGGTATATATATATATATATATATATATATTTTAATATTGTTTATCTTTTCAAGAGGGTTAAATCGAGGTCCAAAAACTTATCATAAAGCCCGTGGTTCCATTTGTGGGGAGCTCATCTTTTATTGACTTGGTAAATATCAAAATAGAGGAGATTTCTTTTACCATGACCCATTTTTCTACATGCACCACCCGATTATCCTAATAGGATGAGATGGGAAAGAGGTGGGAGAGAGGAGAAAAAAGATTGGTATAAAGGAACTCATGTAGATTAAAAAATAATAAAGTCTGATTAGTTAATTTAATTCAATGAGTGAGTTGTTGGTCAAGAAGAACTCAAGATTGAAAAAGCCCCCACTTGAAGTGAGTTATAAAAGTGCAGGTCATAAACCATTAACCAATTTGACACCTCTACGTCCGCTGACGTCTAAGGTGGATCAGTTAAAATAATGGTCCACAATGAACCGCTACATGAATTTGATAGTTTTGTAAAATTAGGAACCATGATGGACTATCTAATTAAAAAATTTCAAATTAAATAACAATCAAACCAAAGAATTTACCAAAATATATTTTCTTCAACCTCAACCCTCAATCTCATTTCATCTCTCTCACCATAGGAGAACCCGAAGAAGACGCGGTCGCCGAGCCTCTGCTCACTCGCGAACAGTAAGTATCCACTTAAGACCATGGTAAAACAAGTCCATAATAGATTTCGCCTCTACCTCCAATAAATCATTTTTTGAAACTCAATTACATCTTGACTTCTTTAGCATAATGTTAGCAATTTCTCTCTTGACCAAAACTAATAGAGCTTCACCCTCCAGTAAAGCCCATGGGCTTATTTCACAGAAAAAGCCCAATTTGAAACCCAAACAATATGCATTTGACAGTTACTGTGTCATGTGTGTGATCTCTCTCTGCAATCATAATGACAAGTGTTTTGTCAACATAACCAAGTTTATGCACACAACCAAGCCTTCTCTTCTGATTCGAAGCTGAGACCACGTTCTCTACTCAAACAAACCATCAATTTCAATTCCAAAACTACAAGGTACCTAAATTTCTTCCATTCATCTCTAATTTCTAGGGTTCTTACAATTTCTCAATCCCCAATCAAAGAGCTATATTTCGATTAGGATCATTGTCAATTGAATCTGATTTGTTGATTTTTGGTTTCTTTTCAAGGATTCTGTACACTCCTGAGCTATGAAGATGGATTTGATGTCTGGTTACAAGGTAAATTTTGACTCTAACTGTTTTTTTTTGGTTCAGATTAATTTCGTAAATTTTGTAACTTTATATGTTTATCTCAGTCTTAATGCAAGCAACTCGAGGTTATGGAAATTAATTCTTGTTTATAAAATAATGATCTTTTGTGATTTTTGTGTGCAGGGGGTTGTGGGGCTTGTTTTTGGCAATGAGAATTCTTCAAATGAAGATAGGTGAGGTGTTTTTGTTTTGTTTTTAAATAATGTTCTTAAGATTCTTTTTTTACGTTATATTGCACGTCTCTGCTTGTCTCTTTCAATGGTTGCTGTGCTTTTAGTTCATGAATTGTGCCAGGTTTTTGGCGGTACTCTGTATGTTTAGTTAAAATTATTTGTAGAAGAACCCTTAATTTAAGTATATTAGCTTGGTTAGCCATGCATTTTAGGTTTTAGTAATCCTGCATTCCTGCTTCAGTATAATTAGGAGTGCTAATGGTCTTGGTCTATTGATATCCAAATTATGGTGGGTATAGATTTTTTTTTGGATTATTTTCATTGTCCCTTGCTGGTGGGTGCCAGTTGATCTGAACTATTTTTTTTTTGTTGAAATTAATTTCCATTGCTTGTTGAATTTGATCTGCTGCCTTGGATATTATTTTTCAGTTTTCTAAAGTTGTTCCTTGGCTGACTATTTTGAATTCGAAAGTTGTTCCTTGGCAGTGTTTTATAGTTTTCAATTATCTCAGTGGAGATTTTTTGTTTCTTTTCTTTTGAGTTTTGATCATCCGTGGCTTGAGCTAAATACTATATAGACTGGAATACCTTATACTTAGCGCATCATTCTCTTTGAATTGTCTCAATAGCTACGTTGAGCGCTTGCTTGACCGGATAAGCAATGGTAAACTACCAGAGGACAGGAGAAATGCTATTATTGAGCTTCAAGCTGTTGTCGCAGAAAGTCAACCTTTCCAGTTAGCATTCGGGGCAATGGGTACATCCTGTCTCTCAAACTAATTGGTTGAGTTTTTCTCTCTTGTTTAATTGAAAATTTTAATACATCTTTGCAGGCTTTCCTATAATGTTAAGCGTCCTTAAGGAAGAACGTGATGATGTTGAGATGGTGGGAAAGCATTCTTCCCTTTCATGTCTACTGTCTACTTATTTTTGCTGTTTCTTGTGTTACTCAAGGATTCCGATCATCAAATTCATCTTTTATAAGAAGATATTAGAAGGGAAAACAAAAAAAATTGACAGTGAAATGTGAGAACTTGATTTTCAACCGTTCCAGTTTACCATATTGAATCTGGAATTGAATACAGTCTTCACTTTAGGACTATCTTCTTACGTGCCAAATTGGTATTATGGTCAAATTTTACATTCATGTGTTGTATTTTAAAGGAATTTCCTGACTCATTTCGTATCTGAATTTTCTGTATTTAAATTAGAGCTTCTTCAGTTTACTAATCGTGGACCTTTTATGTTCTAAAATATATTTGTCTTCCATAGTTCCATGCATGAGTTCTATGATATTCTTTGCAGCACTGGCCTTTAATTTTATTTGATAAAGTTATTTTTTGAAGATACTTTAGACACCAATGCAACACTCCAACCATCAACTCACTGTGTTGGGTAGGATGTGTAGGCTTTGCTGTTCTCCTTTGTTGATGAGAGTGGTTCAGTTAGATTCTGATTTTTTCCCCATTTATGGATGTTAAATGAAAACAGTTCAATATTACAGTCTTGCTTCATTCCTTGTTTCTCCACCAACCCTTGTTTCTTAGATGGATTTCTCTCCATATAGTTGTATTGTACCGTATGCTTTTTATAATGTATAAAGTCTCAACAGTTTGTTTATTGGATTTTTTATTCATACAGGTTCGTGGAGCCCTAGAAACTCTTGTTAGTGCATTGACTCCTATTAATCGTGCAAAAGGGTCAAGTAATGAAGTTCAACCAGATTTGATGAATACTGATTTACTTTCTAGAGAAGCAGGAAGTATCTCTCTTCTTCTAAGTTTGCTGGTAAGAATATATTTTCTAAAATCATGGGGTGTGTTCTGACTTCTGAATTATATCACTGGAAGTTTCCTAGCCTTCTTGGCTTATCTATTTAAATCACAATATTTTCGTTTGTAATTTTTTCTTTGGGATACTTTGACAGGAAGAGGATGATTTCTATGTACGATATTATACTCTACAAATATTGACTGCCCTTCTCACTAATTCTCCACAGAGGTATTAGTTTTATAGTCTCTATGTTGGTTTGATTCCTGAAAATTTTAAATCAAAGCACCCTTGCTGACTACCTCTTCAGGTTACAGGAAGCTATATTGACTATCCCTCGTGGTATAACTCGGTTAATGGACATGCTTATGGATCGTGAGGTACAAGACTTGTAGATTCTAAAATAATCTCAGCAATCTTTTCAATCTTAATAATTGATTTTTGTCACATGTCTATACAAAATATACTTGTTTAACCTTTCCACTTATAATTACTTGTTCATACTTGGCTGTTATTATTCCTTGGATATTGATCAAGTTTTACCTTCTAGGTAATAAGGAACGAGGCCTTATTGCTTCTTACTCATCTTACCCGTGAAGCTGAGGTAATCATTTTGCTCTGAGTATTTTTTTCCCTTTACTTCACTAACTTTTTTTTTTGTTAGTTGGCAAAATTTTGTTATCTGAATAAATTTAATGATTATAGGAGATTCAAAAGATTGTCGTCTTTGAAGGTGCATTTGAGAAGATTTTCAGTATCATAAGAGAGGAGGGAAACTCAGATGGTGGTGTCGTTGTACAGGTGCGACATGGTTACATTATTACTTTACTTCATTCAACTTGCTTTATGAGCTATATTATGTAAGATATTACTCCATTATTATGGTGTACTTGTCCTATGTTTACGAACAACATATAAGCTATTTTTAAAATATAATAAAAGCATGTTGACGGGAGGCTATTCTTAGTATACTAGTATTGTTGGTTAGTCTTTCAGAGAGCATACCTGCTCCAATATGACAATATCTAAAACAAGGCTTAATTAAACTTTTAGTCCCTTTGGTCCCCATATAATATTTTCAGCAAATTTAGTCCCTCAATTTTTAAATTGTTACAATTAAGTCCCCAATCACTTTCATTCTACTTGAAACTCTCAAATTTTAATTTTCTAAGTGAAATCTTTACAAATTAATTGATTTGATTTAAAACCCCACCAACCAAAATATTTATTTTAACCTATTTAAACCCCAATCTCACATTTTATATAATCCTTCAAATTTTATTGAATTTTCACTAAATTTCCGACTCTTAGACTTTCAAATTTATATTATATCCCAAATTCATCTTAAATCCCACAATAGTTGAACTAGAGAATTAATATTTAAGGTTTTTTTGTATATGAAAATTGATAAAGTGACCAAAGTTGCTTAATTCTAAAAGTATAGGTTTACAGTTAGCTTGAAATAATTTAATGGGACCAAAATTACAAAATATCCAAACTAGAGAGACCAAAATATTGCAATTAAGCCTTATAATAAACAAATTATGTTGGCCAATCAATATGCGCTCATATTTTTATGAACATTTTTTTTGCACCATACAATTAGATTCTGCGATTTGGATAAGGTGAATCAAAATACGATGGATAGAAAAAAAGATGCAGAAATGACTAATATGCTGTCAAATTTGTATGATTTATCATCTTTTGTTTACATTAGGTATTGAAAATTGCAGGCTTATTGTTGACAAACTTTTGGCATCATTTTGAGAATAATTATACTTAATACTTTATATTGCTTCTGGTCTAAATAATTCTCTGGTTACTGTGCAGGATTGCCTTGAGTTGTTGAACAATTTGCTTCGTAATACTGCATCCAATCAGGTTTGTTGACTCTTGTGTTTATTCAGTTCTAAACTTGGCAATGATTTCAATTATGCACTTTTTCAGGTACTACTAAGAGAGACTATAGGACTTGATTCATTGATATCAATTTTGAAGTTGAGAGGAAACTCTTATACTTTTACTCAACAAAAGGTTAGATTTTTTCAATTTTTTATTCTTTTTAGGCTTAAATACTCTATAGGTCCCTGAAATTGTGCCCCGTACGAAAATAAGTCCCTGAAAATTTTTTTTCCGATTCCGGATCCCTGAAATTGTTTTTTTAATCAGAATAAGTCCCTACCCATGTTATGTGCTTATGTGGCTCTTATTTTGCACAATCATCATTTCCAAGTGGATTTTTTAATTTTCTTTTGTTACACATGTGTTAATCAATTATAATTAACAAATAAATCTTAAAATTAAACCCTAAATCAATTAATTCCTAATCCCTAATCCCAAACAAATAAATCAGAAGAAAACAAATTATTATTCACTATGTAATTCTTATTCATCTTCATCATGAATTAATTTTCATCTTCATCATCTTCATCACCTTCAACCTCTTCATCTTCATCATTCATCCACCCCCACCCTCAACCCCACTGCAAAAACCTCATCACAACCCACCCCCAACCACCAAAATCCCAAAAACCAACCCCCACCCCCAAAAACCCAGAAATCTAGTTTCTCCCTCTCCCCCTGCATCTCCCCTAATCCAGAAACCCAACAATCCAACAACACCAGCCCCCTCTCTCCCTTCATCCACAACCAACATGAACACCAACAACAACATGAAAATCAACCCACAGCCAACCCACAACCTTCACCAACAGCAACAACAATGTAACAAAACCCACAATGAGAGTGAGAAGAAAAAGCTGCGATAACCCAACTCTATGAAGCTAGAAAGATCAGGACCCAGAAATCGATCTAGAACCAACCCCCACCCCCAAAAACCCAGAATCGAACTAGAACACGAAAGAGGCGAAGTAGAAGAGATTGAGACAAGAGACAAAGGGCCAGTGGCACCACCGAGCCACCACCGCACATATTGGCGGCCGCCGTCGCGAAGAAGCTAGGGGTTCTCAAACCTGAAGCTCCCTTCCTTCACCTTCTACCTCTGCTTCTCTTTCTCCTTCTTCGACTTTCCTTTCCTTCTCTTAGGTTGAGTTCTGATTATATTAGATTTGGGAATTTAGGGATTTATGATTAGTGGGTTTAATTAGATTTAGGTTAATTAGGTAAATAATTTTTTATATTTAAATTTAATAGTTTTTTTATCCCATGTGTATTTAAAAATAAAAGAAAAAGCCACGTGTAAATATTGAGTCAGCAAAAAATATGCCAGATAGGCTTAAACCACGAGCAGGGACTTATTCTGATTAAAAAAACAATTTTAGGGATCTGGAATCGGAAAAAAAATTTTCAGGGACTTATTTTCGTACGGGGCACAATTTCAGGGACCCTTAGAGTATTTAAGCCTTCTTTTTATATGCTATTAGTGAATCTTTATTGCTAACTTTTGCTATGCACATCTTGCCAGTAGACAATCAATCTACTCAGTACGTTAGAAACCATTAAATTGTTACTAAAGGGAGGTTCTGAGGCTGATCCTGGGAAAGATATGAATAAACAGACAAATAAGACAGCCCTGGTTCAGGTTTGTCAAGAACAGTCTCATGTTGATTGCAGAAAATACCAATCTGGTTTTGGTGATCTTATAATCTGTTTTGTGGAATTGGTTGTAGAAAAAGGTATTGGACCATTTGTTGGTATTAGGTGTTGAAAGTCAATGGGTACCTGTTGCAGTTCGCTGTGCGGTAAGATAACTTTGCTCCCCCTCTTACAATTTATTGATGTATTTATCTCGGACTAAATAATCTATATAATATAGTTCTGATTATATTTAAATTTCATGTGTGTGTTTGTGGTAAAGGTATGGCCTTCCTTTTCTTGCCTACCTTGTTGTTTTTCATTGTGTACATTACGCTTGTGAAAAGTTATGTAAAAATAAGTCTTGTCGATAAATTTGTTGAACTAGAGTCTAGAGTGCACTTTGTTGATAGGAACTCAAGGTTAGGGGTTAGTTAGTTAGTTAGTTAGAATGTTATTGGGGCATGTAGCCTATAAATAACAGACATTAGAGAGTGAGGGGTATCTTGTTATTCAGTTTAGGAATTGGGTTAGAGAGAGAAGTGGTTCTCTCTTAGGCTGGGAAGGGTGTTTGGTATCCCTTTCTCTTGTATCTCTCCCTAGTTTCCAATTGGGAATTAGGGTTTTCTATCAGTAAAAATCAGGTTCTATCATTGGTATCAGAGCACCGATTCAGGTGCCCTGGCCAAGAAGATTCAACCGCAACAGCATCCATGGCTAGAGGATTCGTGGATTCATTCTCTCGTGAGGAAAGGAGGGAGATAATTGCTCTTGTCAAGGAATTGCAGAAGGAGTTTGCTGAGAGCAGAAGGGAACTAGAGTCAATGAAGATTCAGTGGAGGGAACTTGAAGAGAGGAGGCAGAAGATGGAACAAGAAAGGCAAGAATCAGAGGCGGCAAACGAGGCGGAGCGAACAGCGGCAGCGGCGTTGTTGAAGGGAAGTGAGACCCCAGCGGTGGCTGGGCAAGCTCGTGAAGCAGGAGAAGACTCAACCTCTGCGATTAAGAAAGCCAATCTTGGAACAGAGGGTGAAACGGAGACGACGGCGGAAGAAGAGAGAGACGCTACGTTGGATGAGCAAGCGTCTGAAACAGAGGGGGTTTTCATTTCTGAGATGATGTAACTCAATCTTGAACTAGGGGAGGACAATCGAGTAACAGAGGAGGAGTGGCAGAAGAAATCAGGATCTGCATCAATGGCAGAGAAGAACCGAACCTTTGAAGCAGAGGCGTCGCCGGAGAATCTTGAAACCATGGCGGTGGCAATTCAGAGATTCGATCTTGAAACAGAGGTTGAACCAGCGATATTGAAGGAAGGGCGAGCTTTTCTGGAGGCCAAGACATTAGTCTTGAATCTCTCGATGCCGGAGAAGGCGATTCGTCCGCCGGCGAAACCACCGAATCCACCTTGTAGTGCGCTGGATATTGCAAAACTGGAAGGGGCAGAGTTGTGTCCACTATGGATTTGTTGGAGGGTGGCGCGGCCACTTCCACCACCGGCGAAACCGCCGGAGTTGTGGCGTGATGGCGGCCGTAACTTGGCGCCGCTGGATCTGTCAAGCTGTGAGGGGATGGGCACTCGCGGGCACAGCGCAAGGACGGAGAGGGCAGAGATCAAGGTCACTTGCAATCCAAATGGCCAAGCCCAAATCTCAGTTGGAAGGAATTGGGCCTTGATGAATATTGGGCCAACATTTCAGCTTTTGGGTTAAAATCCAATTTACCCATTTACAAGGGACAACAGGGAGCCAGATTTCATGTTACAAAGTCTCAAAGAATTTTACAGCAGCTGTGGGGAAACGATTCAGGTAATCTACAAGCTTTTGCTGAAACTGTGGAGTTGTTTACAGTTCTGAGCAATGAACAGGAGAAGTGGGATCCGGGTGGAAATTATTTTGTTCCACCATTTCTAACACAGGGTCACTCAAGTTCTTGGTCATGCCAACTAAATGTTTTTGCTGAATTAGTTGCTGGGTTCCCAAGTTTGAATCCTCAAAGTGCTGAGGTCACTGTTTTGGGTTGGAGACATGGGAATTGGAGGCATCAACAGATTGGTGATAGTTGGACATTCACCCAATTTGGGTCACTTGGAGGAGAGTTTATTTTTGGACTCTTTGTTTTAGGTTGTGGATCCAGGTGGAAGCTATGATTGTCTCCATTGGAACTGTGGTGAGGCTGCTCCTTTAGATTGCTTGTACTGTTGTCCTTCACCTTGAGGACAAGGTGAATTTTCAGGGGGGGGTATTGATAGGAACTCAAGGTTAGGGGTTAGTTAGTTAGTTAGAATGTTATTGGGGCATGTAGCCTATAAATAACAGACATTAGAGAGTGAGGGGTATCTTGTTATTCAGTTTAGGAATTGGGTTAGAGAGAGAAGTGGTTCTCTCTTAGGCTTGGAAGGGTGTTTGGTATCCCTTTCTCTTGTATCTCTCCCTAGTTTCCAATTGGGAATTAGGGTTTTCTATCAGTAAAAATCAGGTTCTATCACTTTGGTTTCAATATAGTCCATGCATCCGCTTCACTTTTGATTCACATACATTTCAGAAGAGCATTTTCGCTTTTAAACTTACTGTCATTTCCACTTTTTGCTTCTGAAATGCTTAGTTTGTAAGAAAAATTTATATTATGACAAAGTATGAAGGGATGCTCAGTTATATATTGTTAAACTCATCTTTGAAAGGCGACGCGATGTATTGGTGATCTGATTGCTGGTGATTCAAAGAATCTTGATCTGCTTGCTAGCAAAGTTTTTGGGGAGGCACCACAAGATGAACCTGCTCTGAATTCTATACTTAGAATCCTTTTGAGAACTTCTAGCATGCAAGAGTTTATCGCAGCTGATTATGTTTTCAAAAGCTTTTGTGAGGTTGGTGATGTGTACTTTCTTGAATCTTGCTTCATTCCTTAAAAGCATTCCCTATCACCATTAGTGCCCTATAATTCTTTTGACTGCATATTTCATTCCTGATTTTTCTTAAACCCTGTCTAAATCAGAAAAATGCTGATGGTCAATCTATGCTAGCATCTACACTGATTCCACAGCCGTACTCCATGAATCATGCATTCCTTGAGGGGGATGTCAATATGTCTTTTGGAAGGTTTGTTTTGTTGGTGGTGGACTGGTGGTTCAATGATTGCAATTTTTTTATAATATTTTAAAATGTGAGATTTAACTTTTTTGATTCAAGAAATCCCTGTTTGTATTGGTATCCTAAATTATCAGACTTCTAATTATGCTATCTTCAATCAGTTTAAAGATTGCCAATTGTTTCTCTTACAGCATGCTATTACATGGTCTTACTTTTGGTGAAAATGATGGTGATCTTGAGGTATGGTGGTACTTTCTTCTTACATTTCAGATTTGTATTGCAATCTAATGCCAGTGGAAATTTTTGGGTGGAAACTGGAAATTAAACTATGGTGCTTTTATCTTTTTACCTGTTCCATGGGATTCCATTTTCATGCCTTTATACTTCTTGTGTGAGAATTATGTGGCTAACATCATATTAAAAATGTAGACTTGTTGCAGAGCCGCCAGTGTTCTATCTCATATATTGAAGGACAATCTCCAATGCAAGGAAAGGGTACGCAAATAATTCCCCACTTCATTGTATTCTTAACTTTATTCTAGAACCAGTTTTAGCAGAGGTTATGATTAAAGACCATTGGGGTTAAATTTTATACTTCAATAATTTGTTTTTGACAATTTTTTTAATAATAAATGGATTGATATATTCATTTCCACTTCCTACTCTTAAGGTTTTTCTTTTTAAATTGCAGCTGTTAAATTAGTTTGCATTCAGGACTACAATTAAAGAGGAAAATTATCATGTTATCCTAGCAAGATAGGACAACAAAATTAATAAATAATTATGCAAATAAACTTAACAATATGCATACTAATTAGATGATATCTTTGGCACACATTTGGTTATTCAAAATTGAGAAATCTGACAGTTTTTATTCTTTGTCATAGAGCTGATACCTGATAGGTCTCTGGGTTATTTCTGCATTTTGATTTATGCAATATATTTATCCTTGTGTCCTTAGCTCTTTCCTTTGATTAATAATTGGATGGAAACTTAGTGATACTATTGTTAGTTTTTATTTCTTCAATGCATTTAGCATTTTGATATTTTAAAATACAGGGCCAAAGACTGGATTTTCTTGATTAGTTAGTGGGGCATTTTGCTTACTACATCTTGGGTTTTATTTATGCTGCCAATGCACTTATTTCTGCAGGAATACTACAAGTCTAAAACTTATGTTCACAGGACAATTGTTGATAAAAATTAACAGTATAAAAAAGTTGAGAATGGAGAAGAATCTAGAGGGTATTCTGATTATTGTATCTTAAATGTGCAAATGAGCTCAGTTATAGAGCATGAGCCAAGCATAGAACATCCTGTAGCAGATTACATCTTGCACTAAAAACCCAACTGAATCTGTTGGATACTAACTGAATCCAAAGATTCCAAACCAGAATTTAAGACTAAGCAGTGATTAGTTTCCGCATTTCCAAGGAACAAAGATAAATACAGCTAATATAACAATTAATACAGTCTTACAAATGGGGGTGAAGTATAAAAGTGAGGACATTTAAAGTAATTGCAGTGTGTCTAAATCTTTTGAAAAATGTTGCAGGTTTTACGAATTGAAATTGAGGCACCCACACAGTCTTTGGGAGCTCCAGAGCCACTAATGCATCGAATGGTGAAGTGTTTGGCCCTTGCTTCATCCATGAAATCCAAAGATGGAAAGTCTAGTACATCTGGAAATTCTTATATTCAAGCCATTATCTTGAAATTACTCATTACCTGGCTAGCAGATTTCCCCAGTGCTGTGCACTGCTTCCTGGATGCTCGACCCCACCTTACTTATCTTCTTGAGCTAGTTTCAAATTTGTCAGAAACAGTGTGTATAAGGGGTTTCGCAGCAGTGGTCCTGGGTGAATGTGTGATCTACAATAAATCCACTGAAAGTGGAAAAGATGCATCTGCTATCGTTGACACTATAAGTCAGAAAGTTGGGCTTAGTTCATACTTTTTAAAATTTGATGAGATGCAGAAAAGTTTTGTTTTTGCCAACGTGGAATCTTCCCTGGTCCACAAATCATTCACTAGATCTTCAGCTGCTAGCATGGCTGATATTGAAGATGTAGATGAGAATGATATGTCAGAAAAGAAAAATATGGATCATCCAGTTCTCTCTTCAATCTTGGATTCTTACTTTGTGAATCTTGTCAAAAGACTAGAGGCAGATATTAGAGAGCAGATTGTGGAGGTTTATAGTCATCCAAAAACCAAGGTGGCAGTAGTGCCGGCAGAATTAGAGCAGAAGAGTGGTGAAAGTGATGGTGAGTATGTAAAGCGGCTCAAAGCTTTTGTTGAGAAGCAGTGCTCTGAGATAAAGGTATTATTTGCACATATTGTTCCTCTTAAAATATTCTTATGAGGATAAGTCATCAATCTGTTCCTTTAGTTAGTCTACCTTGTTGCAAGTAGGAAGGAGTAGGTTAAATTTACTGAAGTAAAACTTTTTAGGCTTTGTGGTTATGAACTTTTTAGGAGTTGGATTTACATGGTATGCATACATGATAAGATTAAAATGAACATTCTTGTAAAGTGTTTACTATGATGTACTTCTGTCAACTTACATTTTTGAGGATTTGGTCACTAAATCAAGTTTATTTCTGTTGGTTTTCACAGTTAATTATTTACTGATAATGCCTTGGTATATTATTAGTTACTACTTTGAATTGTTTATCGGGCATGTGATGTGACGGAGAGCACATTACAAGAATAGGAAGTATGAGTATAGGAGCCTGTGCACTAAAACTAATATCAACATAGAATGTGCGATTTGACTATCCTTGATGTGTATTTGATTTGGCGATTCTTTTCAATTTTCATCATCTCAGGGTCTTGTTATTCGAAATGCTACTTTGGCTGAGGACCTGGCTAAGACAGGTAGTAGTTTCCAGTCTGAGCAAAGAGGGAGTGGGGGCTCAGACAGAGTCCAAATAGAGACACTCCGTAGAGATTTTCATGAGGCATGTCAAAGGTTGGAGGCACTCAAGGCAGAAAAGGCCAAAGTTGAATCTGAGGCAATAATGTATCGAAATTTAGCTGAAAAGACGGAAGCCGATTTAAGGAGTCTGTCTGATGCCTACAATAGTCTTGAGCATTCCAACCTCCAACTGGAGAACGAGGTGAAAGCACTGAAGAGAGAAGGGCACTCAGCATTCCCAGATGTGGAGGCGATAAAAGCTGAAGCAAGGGAAGAAGCTCAGAAGGAGAGTGAAGGGGAACTGAATGATCTGCTTGTATGCCTCGGGCAAGAACAAAGCAAGGTGGACAGACTTAGTGCTAGATTGCTTGAGCTAGGGGAGGATGTTGACAAACTACTTGAAGGCGTTGGAGATGATGTTGAAGCTGCTGAAGATGTTGAAGATGATGAAGATGACGAGTGATGGACTTTTATCTCTGTCTTTATGTTAAGTTGTACAGTCTAACACAATCTATGGAGAATGAAGCTGAACATATATTCCATGGTTGTATTTTAAATTATGATTCCTTCAAAGACCTGTTTCTTACTGTTTTTATCGTGTAATTTTCAGGTGATTAAATTGTCCCTCGATACTACATAGTCTTTTTTTCTCCTCTGTAGTGTTGACCAATTGAATTTGTCTGAAATTATTTAAAGTCCAGCATTTGTATTTTGTTTATATTTCTAAATGAGGATTTGGCTGCTACTTTAGGTTATGCTCCAGATGTTGTCATCCATGCTCCAGCTGTCCGTTTTCGTATAGTGCACGAAAACTTCTAGGATGTTTGGATCCGCTTCTACTTCCTTAGAACCAATTCTGACATCTAGAGCTACTCACAAGAGCTCTCCGGAGTTGATTTTGGCTTCATAATTTATAGAAGCATTTTCCAATCCCACATTTTATCTTTGATAATATCTTCTGAGTCGTATGAAAACTTGTTTCTATATTTAATTTCATGAATTTACCTGTGGCCTCGGGACACAAATATGCTTCATGATAATATTTACATGGGCGGTGCTCTGGTATCTATTGAAAATGAGATGGTATAGTACCCTTTAGTTCAAAGGACAAGATTGTAAATTTAAAAAAGTTAATTATAGAGAAATTGTGATTAAAGGTATTGAGAGGTACCAAATAAATTTCCTATATTTTACATAAATGTCATAAAAAATATATATATATATATATTTTATTTATTTATTTGTAGTACGACTATAAAATTTTGTATTTTAAAAATTACAAAAATATTATTCACCATTTTTATTAGGGTTTAATAAAAAATCTTTTATTGAGTAAATGATCCCGTTGTCTTTTTCATAATTTACAAAAGAAAAAAAAGGTACATTTGTATTCAATGAGTACAATGATGGCAAAGGTAGTCAGCAAAGTCGATGATGAACTTTCTGCTAAGCCATTTGACACAAGGACACAACTCATAGATGATACTGTAAGAATGGCCATGGAATCAAGCAAATGCCAAATGGACACAGAGATAGAGTCATCTCTGGATTATTGTAAAGTGGTAAGTATAAATGTTCATATTGCTGAGGCTTTTGGTTAAGGTATCAGCATGATGATATTCATGCACACCTAATTAGGCCCCTGAAGTCCATATAAATCTCCACTGACTGAACTAAACAATGTCAGTGAAAGCCATAAAGAACCATGCGAGGATCCAATTGTCCACTGCAATAGCTTGATGAAACAGTAGATAACTCCTGATACCCCTTCCACTCTTCAGAGGGCTTCAAGAGAATAGGGCTATCAATAGCTGCAGATTTCACACACATCATCATCTTGTAATCATTATCTCCCAAATCAGGTAGAACCTTAGATTTCTTGTCCCATGGATTCCATACCACTGCATTCTCATCACAAATTAATAAGTCAGAAACACTATTATTTGCACCAAATTTAGATCAAAATAACAAGTAAAATATGTAAATATGAATGCCAAATAAATAACATGCGTTGGGATACCAGATAAGTGCAACATTTACGGACTTTCAATCCAATCTATGTGAATAGGTTTGTTTATTTTTTATCTTGAAATGTATGCTAACGTCAGTTCTCTTGAACTGATAACCAAACACATTAAATGTTGTGCATAACTTTTTATTCATAAACTATTAACAACCTGCATCTGGTAGTGCATTCTTCTGGAGTACAAAAGTTCTTTTCTTCTCATGGTCTATGATGGCAATTTTTTTGGGGCTGTGGTGCAAGTACACCCTGTCCATCTACAAGGTAACCAAAACTGTCCTTAGAGAACATTTGAAAGATATGAGTTGGTAACTACTTATATTCCAAACATGAGAAAATCACAGAAAAGTATATATATTTCTTTTGAACTAATGGGAAAAGGTTGGTTGTTTTTGTGGTTGTATTGGTATATATTTCATTGGAAATGTTATGTGATGGAAACCCAAAACAGAAAATAGAACTGAAGGAATGAAACAGTAATCAGGATTGTTTATTGATGAATTGGAAATCGTTACAGAGAAGGAAAAGCCTTTCCTAAACTGACCAGAGCCAAGCTCCTATAGGAAGCTATTGCTTCCTACTCATTACTTCACGCTCAATGATTTCAGAATGCCTTCCCTACCTCTCACTACCTTCCTTATATTATGGAATGGATTACAATCCTACCTCCCCTCTCTCTCGCCAGCTCACCAGCTGTGCTGTTAGTTAGTTACTACTCCCTTTGTCCCTTTTGCCCCTTCTAGAGTATACCTTCCACTCTTTGGGCTTCGACCCCACATGGGCTAATGACTCACTTGGGCCAGCTGCTGGATCATAGTTCCTAATAATGCCGCCGTCTGAACTCACAACCTTGTCCCCAAGGTTGAAGTTTGGGTATAAACTCATGATGGTGAGGGCATCCTCCCAGGTAGCCTCCTCAGCAGTTTTGCCTTGCCATTTAATTAGTAGCTGCTGAATGGTGTCACCCTGCAACTTCACCAGGCGAGTGGCTAAAACAGTGTCGGGTGTGTCCTTGTCATCACACTCGCCCTCCAATTGATCTGGCAAATCTGCTTCTGCAGAGTAGTCCCCAATCGCCTTCTTGAGCAATGACACATGAAACACAGGATGAACTCGCGATCCTTCTGGTAAACGTAACCTGTAAGCCACCGCACCCACACGAGCCACGATAGGATAAGGCCCATAGTATCGGGCTGCCAGCTTTGCATGAACCCGGGTTACTACAGATTGTTGACGATGTGCGCGAAGCTTCACAAAGACCCATTCCCCGACAGTAAATGATTTTTCAACCCGCTTAGTGTCAGCTTGTGACTTCATTCGACCCTGGGCTCGCAAGAGTTGTGCCTTCAACTGGCGCAGAACCTCATCTCGATCAACCAATTCACGTTGCACTGCGTCAACCCTGGTCTCCCCGAGTCCCCAACGTGTGATTGCTGGGGGTTTGCGTCCATAAACAACCTCGAACGGGGTCATATGTGTGGCTGAGTGGTAAGATGTATTGAACCAATACTCAGCCCAATGGATCCAAGTTGCCCACGTTTTAGGTTGATCAGCCGAAAAACAACGCAAATACGTTTCCAAACAGCGATTTACGACTTCCGTTTGTCCATCCGATTCGGGGTGGTACGCGGAACTCATATTCAACTGTGTGCCCTGCAACCGGAAAAGCTCTTTCCAGAAATGACTCATAAATACTGGGTCCCGGTCGCTCACAATGGTTGAGGGAACTCCATGCAAACGTATGACTTCCTTGGCAAACAATTCAGCGATGCTCTTCGCAGTATAGGGGTGCTTCAGCGGAATGAAGTGACAGAATTTGGATAGGCGATCCACGACCACTAGCACTGCCTCGTATCCCCTGGATTTAGGTAGGCCAGTTATGAAATCAATCGAGAGATCTTCCCACACCTGATTTGGGATGGGTAGAGGCTGCAGCAAGCCTGCGGGCGATGAGGCCATGTACTTTTGTCTTTGGCATGTATCACAGCTACGAACAAACTCTTGCACCGTGTTCTTCATGCCTACCCAATAGATGTTGGCCGCGAGCCGCCGATAGGTGCGGAGAAATCCGGAGTGCCCGCCATGTGGGGTGGCATGAAATTCCTTTAACATCTGTGGAATTAGAGAGGAAGTATGTGACAAAACCAGCCTCCCTTTGTACAACAGAATCCCCTGCTGTAGACTGAATTCCGGATGAGTTGATGGGTCATTTTGTAACTCCATGATCACATGCTTAAGTTTTGCATCCTGCTGAACCTCTGTTGCTATCAACTGGTGATCTTCCCAGCGCGGGTACGTGCACACGGTCCTGATCTCACCATATTCCCCAACGCGCGATAGCGCATCTGCTCCCTTATTTAACTTCCCAGGTTTATAAACGATATCAAAGTCATACCCCAATAGCTTCGCGGCCCAATTCTGTTGTTCCCCAGTAATAATCTTTTGATGGAGCAACTCTTTAAGACTCTTCTGATCAGTAGACACAAGAAATTTCCGTCCCAATAAGTAAGGACGCCAATGCTGTATCGCCAAAGCTACTGCCATAAGCTCTTTCTCATAGGCGGACTTAGCGAGGTTCCGTGGTCCTAAGGCCTTGCTATAGTATGCTATGGGTTTCTTGTCTTGCATCAAAATCGCCCCGAGGCCACACCCTGACGCATCACACTCAATTAGGAATTCTTTCTCAAAATCTGGAAGTGCCAAAACAGGGGCCGTTGTGAGCTTCCCTTTTAGAGTTTCAAATGCATTTTGTGCTGCAGCTCCCCACTGAAAAGCATCTTTCTTTGTCAAATCTGTGAGTGGCCTTGCTATTTTCCCATAATCCCGAATAAATTTCCTGTAGTAACCGGTTAATCCAAGAAAACCTCTCACCCCTTTTACATTCTTGGGCACGGGCCAACTCTTGACACTCGCCACCTTGCTAGGATCAACCGCCACTCCCTGTGCTGAAATCAGGTGCCCCAAGTATTCAACTGAGTCTTGCGCAAACTGACATTTCTTCTTGTTTGCTGTCAAGTGTTGCTGTTGGAGGAGTTGTAAGACCTTCTCAAGATGCAATAGGTGCTTTTCCCAATCGCTGCTATACACTAGAATATCATCAAAAAATACAAGCACTCCCTTCCGGAGCATGGGACGAAAAACTGCGTTCATCAAACTCTGAAACGTCGATGGTGCGTTCATGAGATCGAACGGCATTACGAGGAATTCGTAGTGCCCTTCATGGGTACGAAATGCCGTTTTATGCACATCCTCTGCCCTTACGCGAACCTGATGATACCCCGACTTGAGATCAAGCTTTGAGAAAAATTTAGCATCATTCAACTCATCGAGCAGCTCTTCAATTACAGGAATGGGAAACTTATCAGGGACTGTTACCTTATTGAGTGCGCGGTAATCCACGCACATACGCCATGACTGGTCCTTCTTCTTGACCAAGAGCACTGGACTGGAGTAAGCGCTTGAGCTATGTCGTATGATGCCGGCTGACAACATCTCCTGAACCTGCCTTTCAATTTCATTTTTATGGGTATGGGGATAACGATATGGTCTGACGTTGACTGGTCCCTGCCCTTCCTTTATGTTGATACAATGCTCTTTGCCTCGACTCGGGGGTAGCCCCTCCTGAGCTTCAAACACACTGTCATACTCTTGCAACAACTTCTGCAAGCTTTCCTGTTGCGCTGCCTCTAGATGCTGACCTTTGGGAACCTCATGCCGGTGCTCCAAGAGTCCAAACGCTAGCTTGCTGTCAAGGTCAGACCTTCTCAGGATGCTTTGCAACGCCCCCATGGAACTTCCGCCAGCACTAAGACCCTGTAGCCTTACCCACTGTGTGCCGTGCCAGAAACTCATAGTATGCTTTCCCCAATTAGCAATTGTATCTCCCAACGTCTTGAGCCATTCAATTCCTAGCACAATATCAGGGCCTCCCAGATCAAACAAATGGGGTGTGCACGAGAACTTGTAATCCCCAATCTCCAGGTCAAGCTCCTTACACTTACCTCTGGTGTGAGTCTGGAAACCATCTCCCAACTTGATGGACATCCGTGGAGTGTCTTCCACTTCCCAGCTCATTCGTTGCACAACCTTGTGGTCAACGAAATTATGAGTGGCTCCGCTGTCGACTAACACGAGCACGGGCACCCCTCGCACTTTTCCTTGTAGCCTCATGGTTTGTGGCGGCTCACCATGGTCGACGAGATTGCACAAACTCATTATACTTAGCTCACCATCGACCTCGTCTTCCATCTCGTTCATCTCTACGGCGAGAATGTTCCCATCGCCGGCGTCGTCGTCGCCGTCTTCGACGAGCAGCACTCGGAGTTGGCGATCGGGGCATTTGTGCATTGGGTGGAAAGGGCCTCCACATTTGAAGCACTGACCCTTTTGTTTCCGATCCAATAATTCATGATAAGTGAGATGGGAGAATCCCCTGTCACGTGGACCGGCCCTCCTAGCTTCTGTTGTTGCCTTGGGGTCTCCTTTTGGGCCACCAAAAACTGGTTTATTAGTAGTCGCGGGCCCATTATCCTTAGCGCCTTTGACCCAGACCCAATCGGTGCTTCCCGGGCGACCCGGCCCCGGGCGATCGCCAGTCCGAAAACCCGCTCCACCAATCCTCGAACTACGGTTATAACCCGACCCGGCTTCACCCCTTACTTCCTTCTCCACCGCCCGGGCGATCAAGAGCAATCTTGAGCGGTTCACTCCGCCCATCGCCACCAAGCTCCTCGCCTTTCCCCGTATCTCTTCTTTCAGACCATGCAAGAAGTATCCCTGGTATTGCTTCTCAGGTAATTTTGGGATTTGGGCCGTCAAATATTCGAACTCGGTAATGTACTCCTCCACCGTACCTTTCTGACGCAACTCAGTCAATTGCTCGTACACGTCACCGTCGCCGTGACCGCCATAACGCTCCAGAAGAGCTTGACGCAACTTCTCCCACGTCAGGGGAGCTTCTGATTCGAACAAAGAGTTGTAAAAATGGATGGTGGGTCCATCCATGCTGAGCTGAGCGAGGCTCACCTTGACCTCCGGTGAAGTCTCTTGCACACGGAAATACACCTCCGCGCGTGAGATCCAGCCCGCCGGGTCTCTCCCGTCGAAGATCGGCAACTCTACCTTCTTTACTGACTGGCGAAACTCCGCCAACGCATCGCCGTGTAGAGGTTGCGTTCGTGGTCCTCCTTCGTTCGCTTCAGGTTGCTCAGGAACCTCAGCGCTTGAGCTTTCTCCCTTGTCTCGGTTTGCACTTGCATCTTCCCTGTGTGACATTTTTCCTAACGATCGTTCCATCATCGCAATCAACGATGCAGGAAGATCCTTCATCGCCGTCGTAACAGCTACCAGCGACGTTCGCATCTCAGCGAGCTCGCCTTCAAGAGCATCAAGCTTTGCTTCCATCGAGTTTGTCGTGTGTTTGGATTTTCTGGGTGGCATTCACTGGTTCCGGCGAATCAATCCGGCAGGTCGGACCAATTTGATGGAAACCCAAAACAGAAAATAGAACTGAAGGAATGAAACAGTAATGAGGATTGTTTATTGATGAATTGGAAATCGTTACAGAGAAGGAAAAGCCTTTCCTAAACTGACCAGAGCCAAGCTCCTATAGGAAGCTATTGCTTCCTACTCATTACTTCACGCTCAATGATTTCAGAATGCCTTCCCTACCTCTCACTACCTTCCTTATATTATGGAATGGATTACAATCCTACCTCCCCTCTCTCTCGCCAGCTCACCAGCTGTGCTGTTAGTTAGTTACTACTCCCTTTGTCCCTTTTGCCCCTTCTAGAGTATACCTTCCACTCTTTGGGCTTCGACCCCACATGGGCTAATGACTCACTTGGGCCAGCTGCTGGATCATAGTTCCTAATATTATGCTTATGATGTAAGTTTTCTCAGGCTAGGAAAAACCTCCAACCAATTGAATGACAGGAGCAGAACATGGATTTATACCTCGCCATCGAAGGTAATTGCATCTGCTTGCTCTGTGAACCTTGATCTGTTCATCAGATTGTCAATGTAATCAAGTGTCTCCAACCCCTCAATACGCACTTCACTGCAATCAATCAACCTCTCTTAAAAACATGGTTAAGCAAGATGTTTCAAACTTACATGCTTGAACCATAGCAACCATAGGGTCCAAAAAAGACTACTAGGACATGATGATCTTATAGTAAGTAAAAATGTGCAAAGTAAGTGAACTAAAAGCTCTAACAATACACTGATGATCGGAAACCTTCTAGGAATCATCTTAGAATAAAGGTAAGTGATTAATCAAAATGTTAAATGCACACCTGATATCTGATACAGACAAATAGTTGCATAGTGCAAATGCAAAAGAAACTGCTTTATTATCAGTGTTTCTGACTCTGGGAATCAGAATGAGCTTGCCAGCACTGAGAAAGATGCGGAGCCGCAACTCAAAACTACAGAAGCAACCACACAAATGCATAAATTGTTCCATTCAATTCAACAGTACATCACTTCTAAAGTTTAGAGTGGAAATTGAGCACTTATCGCAATAAGCTTTTATCATATAAGCTTCTTTCAGTTATTTGAGAAGCTTATCAAAATAAGTTCAAAATAACTCATAGGTAAGTAAAAGCACTTAATAACAAGCTAATATGAGAAGCTTATGAAAATAAGTTTAAAAGAGCTTATATGTAGGCGTAGGCTACAGGCTATTTTCATAAGTTTACTCAAATAGCCTCGTAAATGTTTTTGTTATAAGATAAGGTCAAATAATATCTTTAGGACGCAGCCAAAAGAGGAAAAAGAAGTTAGAATCCATACCTACAGGGTGTCTTGAAGTCAAATCCTGTGGACTTAAGTATCAGATCCACACATGATTGATTGTCTAATGGGGATAGAGGTGAAGGGTCCCTATCCAATGACCACAACCTGTTTCTTGCAAATCCATGGTGTTCAAATAAACCAAGTTCACCAAACTGCAAAAGACATTGTAGTTGAAAAACTAGTACTTAAGCAAAGGACAAAAGTCAAGTAAGTTGCCACCATCAGTGTGATGAAACTTACCCGTGCAAAGTAAGCTGATATACCTCCTCTGATTGCTTTAAGTTGTTTCCTGTTAGCCTGCTCAGTAAAAAATCCACAGAAATGTCATTGAGTATGCATAAATTATCCTTGTATGTGAAAAGAATTCAAACATGGAAACTCTAACAAACTGACCACTAACTGAGTGCATGCCAAAATCAATTATGGGAAGAAGTTTCTGTTAGTAGCTTCTAGTGCCATAATTGATTATGATGAAAGAGAAGTTGTTCCAAACATGCTATGAGTAGGGCAAATGCATGGAATTCACATCCTTATTTTCTTATAAGTTAAGTCAAAATAAACAAAGAATATAATGAGAATTAGCATATGATATCAGTTGATCTTCAATCAAGATTCAGATTGGCCATAAAAGAGAGAAGGAACAAGAAAATTTAACTAGAAATAATTTCAGCACTTGCTATGAGTGTTTTTAATGTTCAAACTACTGATTTTGAAAGGAGTACGCGTTATGTATACAATCAATTAACGGGCACTCATTTATCACCTAGTTTTATTATATTATATGGCTAACATTGTTGCAATGCATTGGCTTTCAGAAGTGGAAATTTGAAAGCATATTATCATGCACCTAGCCTCATGCAGACCACCGTTGCTCAAATACAAAATGCAGTAATTGCATGTTGGATGAACTTTTTTTTTTTCAGAATCAAATCTTGCACTCAGAAGCTACTCCCACTCACTGAAGCTTCTTCCCTGAATTGATTTTTCCTTTAGAATCAATTGTAGAAGGATTTAAAAAATTATTGTAGAATCAATAACTTTTTTTACCTTGCTGCTCATGAAAAGCAGTTCTTCCTTTCGGTGATTCTTCCAAGAAATAATCTGCCCTCCATATAGAAGCACCTGACACCATACATTTCAAACATTTGAGAACTGCACAAAGTGAAATGGCTGCTTCCATATCAGATTAATATTCTTTAAAATACCATAGTTGGTTTTGTTTTAAAACTTGAATCATATTGAACCAAATATGAGTCTAACAACAGAGATTCACTTTGGTCAAATGATAAGCATGATCAAAGATAATTAATGAAATCCAGACAAAAAAAGAAGAAGATAAAAGCTCATTAGTCTTCACAAGGTATTGCAAACTTTGTGCTTCTATCACTTGTTTCTTGATCACAGTGCATGTTTGAAAATCTTTCCACAATTGATTCTGAAGACAAAATCAATTTTGGAGAGAGTTTCTGTGGATAGCTTGAGTTTCAAAACTGATTCTTAGGGGGAAAAAAGTTGATCCAAACATGCTGATAAGCTAACGATCCATAATCAACCCATCAGATTCAAAGCATAATATGAGGACAAATATCATACAGGGAAATCCCATTTTCTCACAAAAAAGAGACCCTTTTAGATCTTAAGCAAAAGAGAATCAAACCTCTGCTGATGAACCATTTGGCTCAGTTAATAAAATCCGGGGCAATCCATCTTTGTCCTGAAATATGTTCAAAGGCATCGGTCTTTGCTGTTGCAGCTTTTCTCTTAAGCTGCTCACAAATGGATTCACTTTCACTCTGCTCCAATCCAGCTTAAACCAATCCAAACCAAAAAAACAAATTTCAGTATTCATCTCCATTAGCCACACACCATAACAAGTAACAACAAAGCACCATGCATGAAAAGAAAAGATATATTACATAAAACACTGATCACATTCACAGTAAACCCTTTTGTGAAATCAAAAGACCATATAGAAATGAGTGAGGTTTTCATACAGAAGAGTGCAAGAGGAACAATAAAGAAGCAATTTCCTATTGAATTCTGAGACAAGAAAATAAAACATGAAAAAGAGTTAGCTTACTTTGATGGCTATCTTTTACTATAATAATAATATGAACTGTTTGTCAGTTTGGAGTTCCAAGAGGCAGAGCCAATATCCCTGCGTTTCTTCAAGAGTCCATCTTATATTCTCTATATATGGTATATATAAGCTTGACATGGATGTTAACCGAGAAGTGGAAAAGGGTGACACCGCTAAACGTTGAAGTTGGAGGAAGTTGGAGAATGTCCAACATAAATCAACCATGGTGGGGCTAATATCCTCTCATGTCACGTGACAATGTCATATGAAAGCTTGTGTGTCTATCGCTCTT
The DNA here is from genome assembly GCF_012489685.1 of Lotus japonicus. Taxonomy (NCBI): domain Eukaryota; kingdom Viridiplantae; phylum Streptophyta; class Magnoliopsida; order Fabales; family Fabaceae; genus Lotus; species Lotus japonicus. The sequence goes on from NC_080042.1 coordinate 70,125,069, forward strand.
GTTACTTCAATTACTTAATACTTTTCTATTCAGCTTGAAAATGTTACATTTTGTAAGCACATAATGGAAAAGATGTTGAGGGCGAACTTGAGTCTCGGCGTAACAGCAAGGTTGCAATCACATCACACATGTTTGAGACGTGGTCTCAGTCTCTTACAAAAATGTAAACGTAAGACTGCCTACGTTAGATTAATAAAGTGGGGTCAGTCCCATAACTTTATAACACCAGTTTTTTTTCATAATGATGGTAAAGATGTTCTATCAGCAAACCAACAGCCTGCAAACATGGCTTTTGATTATGAAGTCCAAGGTTACATCCAGGTAAAAGCAAATGTGAAACATGAGATGCACATAAATATTATTTCTGAAAGTATTTCTAGTTAGTATATTTGTTAGGTAGGGTACTGGTGTGCAAAGCTAAGATAGAAGTTGCTTTCTATCTACGCGGATTAGAGTGGACAGACACAGAAGAAAACCATGCATAGAAAGGAACAAATGAAATGTGGGCATCAAGCATCTATCCTCATCTTAATGACATTGCATGGGAGTGGAAAATGACACATAGGAATATAGGATTTATGTACAAGTTTACCCTACATTGTTAAGCTATAATATAGAAGGGCGGTGAGGTGACCAAAGCATAAGGAAGCCTGTATTGGAGGGTATAGGAGCCTAAAGTAGGAGAATCTAGTCCAACAAATGAAGACTACCAACCTAACGCTACATATATATGTACCTAAAATCTTAAGACATTCAGATTTATGAGTCACATACTCACATCTATTATATTATTTTCACCTCGTCCATTTTTAAACAATGTGAAACTTCAAACATCACACTTGAATTATCAAGCCTATTCCATAAACAAGTTGGTCAATTTTATGCTACAGAAAGTTTCAAAAAGGAGTGAACAATGCTCATGTATTAACGATTACCCTCACAAAGTTGGCAGACAAAATGTTAAGTGAAATGAAGGGTTAGACGGTGGAGATTAAGTGTGAAATAAGGGGTCCATGTTAAATAAGAAATCTTGAAAAGAAGAGAATCTTTAAGTTACTTTTATCTTTTATTTTTTTAAAATAGTAATAGAAGGGTTTCCACACATGAAAGAATACATGGTCAAACTCATATTATCAGAAGGATATGTACATGGGGGAAAAATAAATGCATATATAAGGACAACAAGAATTCCTGTTTAGTGATGCATTTCAACGTCTTGTAACTGCTGAAACATGTTGGCCAGAAAATTAAAGTGTGTTACTCATTATCTCAAACAAGAATAAATTGAAAAGTGAGTTGAAGATGGTGATGCCACTTGTTTTATACCCAAAGGATAATACAGAAAATCAACAACTTTATAATTAAAGCAGAGATTCCAAATCAAAATGGAAGATAGAGATGGTGTGCTACTGACACAGAATGTGAGCCACAATTGTCAATTATCGAGGGGAAAGAGACAGAAATTATTGGTCATGTATTATTAGTTTTGGCTTAATTGCACATAGGTCCTAATCTATTGTGATTATGTGATTTGAGTTCCCCAAGGAACACATTTGCACAAATCAAGTGAACACCAAATTAAGTTCAAGCACATTTGCATGTTAAAACAAGAACATATTCATGATATCCATTACATAACTGGAATTTAATTCAAACACCAAATTCACACACACAAGTGATACAACATATGATCCACATTTGGATTTTGTAACTATAATGTAGGGACTAAACCGTAAGATAAACATGAAATTAAATGAGTTAGGAACTTTACACAAAATAAGGTACATAAAAATAAGTTTAAAATAGACAATGAAATCAAAATACATTTTCTGTTAATTTGAAATAAAACACCATTTCTTAAGTTGAATCTTGTTTAAGTCAGCAGCTCCACAAACCAAGACTATCTTGTTTCAGCCTAAAAAATGGAAAATGGTAAAGGGACAGTTTGGTTATGCTAATCCTTCCCAACCACGATTAAGAGCTGACCACCATATAAGGAAACAACAATCTAAAATCCTATTAAGGGTCTACAAGTGGTGGTAGCCTGAGCTATAGTTTTGCATCGGAATCCCTATTATCTGCTTCCTCAACCTCATCCTCTTTTGCTTCCCTATTATTCACTTACAACATCAGCCTCATTATCTCCTTCACTAGCATTGTTCTCACCAATAATTTCAAACTATTCTCTTTTCTCCCTAATTTCAGTCCCCTCTTGAACAACATCAACATGTGTCTCTATCAAATGTTCAACATAGAAGTCAACTTCATCACGTTCATTAATATCATTCAAAAAGTTAAGCACATATGCATCATCATTCAATGGTTTACGCACACTAAACTACCCTAATTCAAGGTGTCTATACCATGTTGACAAAAAAAAAGTTGTCTATACCACACATTTTTACCAACTTGCCTAAATCTAGAGTTAATCTCCTAAATATCATGTGCAGCTAATATTTCTCTTATATGGTGATAAGTTGGAGATGTTACATGAGAAGTCCATATTATTTTATTTTATTTTACATTCAACTTCTCATTCATTAATCTAGAATAAAAGAAGGTACATCAGACATTAAAATCAGAAGTAACTTCGTAGAATACTCCTCAAACCACACATGGTGGAGGGCACCAAACGACTTCTTTGCAAGAAAATTGGCAGTGACCTTGCAATGCCGTTTAACATTAATTTCTTTGCAAGAAGTCCATGATAATTACATCGTTAAATTTAATAAGATGCAAACTTTTAATAAGCAGTCCATGGTGTCACCACATTAGTTCTCTTGAACATTTTTCTTCCCATATTAATATTTGACGGATTTATTTAGTGATTAAATATTTAAATCACTAGATTGATAAATACTATTTTATTCTTAAATAAAACATATCATTGTCAATAAAAAGAGATTGTTTTCTGATGTACCAAAAAATAAAAAACAGATTTTTTTGGGTCGATTTAAATATAATATTCTTGGTAAATTCTGTGGTACTTTGATTTTTTTTTTTTCTGGTGTGGTACCCCATTAAGTAATTCAATAGATTATTATCATATTATTCTAGATAAATATTACATCTTCAGAAACTTTATCTCATGAAATTCATTTTAAAATGAAAAATTGACGGGTTGTAGAAATACATGATCATGATGGAGATGCGTGCAAAATGAACATGATTGATGAAATGAACAAAACTCAGAAAACACAACTCGTAAATCTCACATCCCTAAAAATGGAACGCAACATATTACTACGACAGAATAAAACTAGAATTTTAACTAGTACATAACTCTTTATTATTGAACCAACTAATTTTGAGTACCACATCTTAATCTGGTTTAAGGTACCACAGAAAGCACCATTTTTTCTTTTAGTTTTTTTTTTGTCCATTTTTCTTTTGGTCGAAGATTCAAATAAAATATACAAATTGATGAAAAGAACAAACGAAACAGTTCTAGTTAGTACTTAAGCCCAACAAGTTTTGGGTTTCACCTTAACAATTATTGGGCTTTAATAGATAACAGCTAAAGTAAGTAACGGGTTTGACAAAAAACAAAAGTAACTAACGGGTTGTTATTAACACCCCAACACCTAGAGCTGTTAATTTGGGTTGGAACCCGCGAGCCAACCCAACCCAACCCGGCTCGTGACAGGGTTGGGTTGGGTAAATATTAGCCCATATGGAACTTGGGCCAGCACAACCCGGCTCGTTAAACCCGCGGGTTAAACGGGTCAGCTCGCATGTTGAACGGGTCAGCCCGCGGGTCAGGTGCTTTTTAACTTTTTTTTTTAAATGTTTTGTTTGGATAAGCCCAAATCCCAATTAGTTTTTTTTTAGAGAAAAAGAGATAAATCTTTTTTAAATTTAAATTAAAGAAACCTTATCCAAATCACAAAAATCTCCTGGCCTCACATTTCACTCCACAGGTCAAGTTCTTTTTCCCCTTGTCTCGCTCGTCCATCACCGGCGGCTCATCCTCCTTTTGCGGTGGCTTGTTCTCCTTCACCGGCGGCTCAAACCCGTTTCTCCTTGCTTCCTTGTTTCTGATCAACGGTATGAGTGGTCTCTACTCTCTATCACTATCTATTATGTTGCTATTTCTTTTGGCTAGAGGAATTCTTCGTCTCCTACTGTACTGTTGGTATTTGTTGTGATAGGGCTTTCCAAAGAGATGAGGTGGAGCACAAGGAATGATTATTTTGAGTTTATCTTTTGCTACATGTAGCAATTCGAGGGGGTGATGGTTTCTTGGATTATTAGGAATGGGATTTGTATTTTCCTTCTCTCATGCGTGTTTTTGGTGCCTGTAGCTAGTTTTCAATTTATAGCTTTGTTTTATTCTTCATTCCCATGTTTTATGAAATATAACAAACGAGCCAGCCCGCGAGCCCGCAAGCCAACCCGCGAGTCGGGTTGGATTCATATTTCTCTAGCTCGTCAAAATATGGGTTGGCCTGACCCAACCCGTTTCCAACCCAACCCGTGACGTGCTGGCCCATATGGGTCGGGCCAGCCCATATTGACAGGTCTACCAACACCTCACATCACATGTAAGTAGTAATTTTCTAAAACTTTATATGTTTCGACAAAAAAGAATTATATGTTTCATTTATACAATATCCTAAAATTTGATACACTTTTTTGTTATTAATGTATCAGGTATTACACCCCAATACATTAAAAAGCAAAATTGCTTGTAACCAAAACAAGGTGCTTACTCAGGTACCCATAAATACAAATGAGTGTAGCATACACTAGTGACATGTACCTATAAAATGAGTACACTCGAGATGATATGGATAAGTGAGGGATGACGTGACACTATTTTCTAATTTATCCTTACTCATTCGGTATTTGCAAAGTTCCCACTTTTATTTGTGTTCTTCATTTTTCATCTTCTTCAAACATTATTATCGTACAGAACCAAACACACGCAACCTCACCTTATTTTCCATTTTCTCAATCTTCTTCTTTCTCAATTCAACCCCAAACGAGAACGCATGAACCCTCCAAACCCACAAACCATACAAATCCACTGTCACCCCAAAAACAGAACAAAAATAATCCCTCCCCTTCCTTTTTGAAATTGCAGACCACGAAAGATTCAATTTTTATAAATAAAGGTCTGTCCTATTTCCAGTTCTAAACCGCTTCATTCTACTCCAACTAACAAAATCAGAATTCAGAACTCTTCTCTAGGATCTATCGTTCTCTCTTTCTTTCCTTTTCTGGTTTTGAATTGAAAACGCACCTGCGTACCAAAATCCAATTTCATTGATTGGTGACTGCAATAGTGATTTCCTCAGTTAGGGTTTATATATCGGGTTCATTATTGTTCTCAGGTTTTTTTTTTCTCCTTTTCATTATTGTTGGGATGGTTATTCGAAATTTGAAGCAACCCCATTTTTTAACGCTGCCGAAGAATTGTAGGAATCGAAACAGATACAGATTTCACATATTTGTTATCAGCTTCGTTCCATATTCTTCCAATTCGCTTTGTGCTTTCATATAATCTGTTATTCATTTGGATTTTAAGAACAAATGTAGAATTGAAGTTGAAATTTTGTATTTTGTGCTTTTTCCCCCTTTATGAATGTTTTATTTAGATTTACAGAATAGGGAAGATGGAGAATGTTTGCATTGTTCACAGCTTCATAATTTCCCCAACCCTAATTTGATGTTCATCAATTCAATTCCAAATCAGTAGTGTAATTTTTACCTTAAAGGAGGACTAAAATGAGAATATTAATAATTCTATGGGGATGATTTAGCATTACAGTAAGTTTTTAACCTTAATTACTAAAAAAAGGAGCATTTGCAGGTGTAAATATGTCATTGGCACATGTCATTCATGTACTGTACCCAAAAAAAAATTCCTGTACCAGAGAATCTACCCCAAAACAAAAAAGCGAAATTGCTTATGGGTTCTTATTCCTAGTAAAGTTCCGTCTATTTTGAACTCCGAAAAAGTTTTTGGAAATGAATTAGAATAGTACCAATGTTTTAAAAACTCGATAGCTCGTAATAACATTATTGAGATTTGAAACGTTAGTAAATAAAAATTATATTTCAAAAACTTAGGGCTCGTTTGGTAGTCAGGATAGGATATGATAGGATATGATATGTGAACAGGATATTAACAGGATAGGATAAGAGCAGGATAGACTCTTATCATATCCTGTGTTTGAGGTGCACATGATAAGGACAGGATATGATAAGGAAAAATGTATCAGATTTATATTTGAATAAAAAATACATTTAAAATTAATCATTCTATTAAATTTAATTTCTTTACATTATCATGAATGAGTCTATATTTTAAAATAAATAAAATTAATTTAAATTTTATTAATTAGCCTATTTTATTGTTTTGAAGATGCCCTATATTTTAAATAAAACTATACAGTTAACCGATTGGTTTTCACTTAGTTGTGGCACGTGATAATTAACAATAAAAGTTAACTAAATTAAGAATATTATTATTTCAAAAGTACTTTATATTTGAATTATAAATTATTATATAAGTAGTTTTAAATAATAGGAGATGAAAATAAAAAATTAATCTATTACTATTAAAAAAATCAATATTTGTAATCAATGTTTTTCACTTAGTTGTGACACGTGATAAACAATAAAAATTAACTAAATTAAAAATATTATTATTTCAAAAATACTTTATATTTAAATTATTATATAAGTAGATAAATAATTTTTAAATAATAGGAGATGAAAATATTGAATTAGTCTATTATTATTAATAAATCAATATTTGTAAGTGAGTAGTCTATTTTACTATTTATGAATAATAATTTTATTTATTTTTTATTTTAGTTAAATTAATATTTTTAAATTTATTAATTAATATTATTATAAATTATAAATTATATAATATTAAAATAAATTAATTTGGAGTTAGGATACTGAAAGAAAATATATAACTGATATCCTATCCTGCTCTATCCTAGCTCCCCCCTCAGGATAACTTTTACACATGATTGACAGGATATGATAGGAGACAGGATAGTGTTATCATATCCTGCTGGCGCAACAAACAACAGATAACAACAGGATATGATTATTATTCTGTCCTATCATATCCTGTCCTGGTCACCAAACGAGCCCTTAAGCTTTTGAAACATCACCCGACCATGATAATACCTCGAATAGTAAAACCTGATATATGAGAGTTTACAATATTGGGTTTTAGAACCTGATATTGTGTGCCCCAATATCATCCAAAACATCATCATTATCTAAAATAGCATCAACAATATCATCCAAAATTTTATAAAAAAATTATGAAGTGGAACTGGATGCACCAGAAGCCTTCCTCTTCCTCTTATCTGTCATGTTGGCCTGCGTACTTTGTATGACGAAGTCCAAAGTCCCTCTTCAATAAATCCCTCGTATATGTACTCGTGTAGGTGCTCCACGTTTTTGTTCTAGCGCCTTCATCAGCCACTCCTGCACTTGCATGTATCCAATCTGAGTAAAATGTGATTTCATATTAGATAAGAAGAAAGTATTATAAATGAAAGCATGATAGACGAAAGTAAGTAGCACATAAAAATTAACCACTACGGAAACAATATCAAGCTCCCGTTGACTCGGAGGTACTAGCAAAGGATGTGAGATCCAACAATACCATGCCATGTACTCGGGTACGCACTCCATTAGTGGCGTTCATCTCCTGTTGCCTCGTGTTGCTTAGTCATTGGAAGCGTGATAAACCTCCTAGTGATATGAATATATGAAGCAAAGATGACATATCATATAAGGTGATGGTCATCTTCCAAATAGCACGTGGAAGAATTAGGCCTCTCTGTGCTACCTCTCAGCAAAGATTGTGATCAAACCCTTGTCCATCATGGTTTGAGCATGGCAGTAGAGGGTAGAGACCTGATCTCATCACTGCGTCACACACTTAGTCTAGCTTTTTCCTGTTGCTCACGATACACATACACGATCCTTTAGATTTTCTCAAACAAGAAAAACTTAACAAAACTACATTAACCATGAAAATAACTAAATCATCTTATGTATACCTCTAATCCTTCTATCCACAATGACAAGGTAATATGGCCAACGAAATCGGTCAATAAAAATAACTTTTTGAGTCCTCTGGTAAGTGGGTGCTCCAACTATGGTGGTGGTTGCAAATAATCCTCCTCAGGTGTTGGATCCTCAACATGTACAATTACAATGACCCGCGCTCTGAAGGCGGATGCAGTTGAGGTATGCGATCTTCGACAACCACTTGCTCGCCAACACCGACGACCAATGAGCCTTTTCTAGTTCTTGCCATAATAAAACTGCAACAAAATAAACGAGAAATTGTTGAAAAATCGATCTTTTTTTTCAGAAGGTAGATAGCACATGTTCTCTCAGATCTTCAAAATAAACGACAATTAATTTTTTTTTACTTTTAATCTAATTACCTTATAATTAATCTCTCGTTTTTATCTTCTCCCTATTGGGTGGTTCCCTCTTTAATTGAATCACACAACTTTATTTTATGGAAAGAAAAGAAAAAAGGTTTAGTTTTTTGGGTCAAGCCCATATTTCTTTTTATTTAAAGGGTTAAAACCCTTGTTTTTTGAAGGGAGCAGCAGTAACGTGAATATGATTCACGTTGAAGTTTATGAAGCACAACGAGAGTAGAGAAAGATTTTGTGAGTCACTAACAGATTTTTTGGCACATCGTTTGTGAGCTCTTTATTTTAACCCTTTTATTTGGGATTTATCTTCTCTATTGTTTGGGTGGTTTGCTCCTTTTTGCTGTGAGTTGTTTTGCGGTCTCTTATTTCCACCTTTCTTTGGTGTAGTTTTTCCCTTTTTTGTTTGGAGTTTTATTTCCACCTTTTTGGGTGAAGCTTTTGATGTCATGAGACATTATTTTGTAACCATTATTTTTTTATAGTGGATTACTTTCTGGCTCGTGCCCGTGGTTGTTTACTTCTCAATTCTCATATTGAGAAGGTTTTTCACGTCAAAATTTATTGTGTCTCTATTTTATTTTATTGTCATATATTATTGTCACGGTTGACATTTGAATTTGCTCGGAACTTATTTTGTTCAGGTTCTCACAAGAAAATAGAAGTTTTTGTGTTTCTAATTTTTTCACTGCGCCACTCATTTCCCAACACTCCCTCCCTATTTCAGCAGCTTCTCTTCTCAGATCTAAACCAACCTAGAAATCAAACCCAGATCCTCAGTTATGGGTAAGGAGCAAAAGATGAAAATCGCTCTCTGCCTGTACAATAATCCCCCACCTCAACAAAATCCCCGGCATCATGGTTTATATCTCTTTATTTTTGTTATGGATCCAGAACTGCTCGCAGCCACCACTAGGACTGTTCATGGTTCGGTTCTTTGCTTGAACCGAACTGAACCTGAATCAAAATTTTGGTTCGAGAGAACCAAACCGAACCGATATAGTATGGTTCGAACCAAACCGGTTTCAAATTTCGGTTAACCAGTTCGGTAAAACATGCATATTTGCAGTGGTTCGAACCGAACCGATATACTGTGGTTCGAACCGAACCGAACCTAAACTGGTAGTTGAGATTTTGGTTCGGTTACCGAACCGGTTTTTCAATTTAGGTTCGAGTTCGGTTCGGTTCTTAAAGGTTTGGTTCTTAAACGATTCAGTTTTTGGTTCGATTTTTGGTTAGCTTCGGTTCTCAGAGAATCATGAACAGTCCTAGCCACCACCATCTTGTTCGGCTTCAACAAAGTAAAACCCAGTTGAAGAAATCAGAACCCCGTAAAAATAAAGACGAATCCATATCGAAGTTCTTTGGGTGATGGGATTGGGTTTCGGTGGTGGGGGTTGAGTGACGGCAGTAGAGAAGAGCGGCGCGACGGTGAGGTTGTGGAGTTTGATTTCAGATCTGGGGGATGCAGGTTGATTTGCGGTTGTGGGTTGCGGTGGGGATGGAGTGAGGTTGGGTGTCGGTTTGGTGGGGTTGGGGTGGGTTGTGGTTTGCTGGGTTGGTGGGGTGGTTTTTGGGTTGCGGTGGGGATGAGGTGAGGTTGGGTGTGGTTTCAGTGAGGTTGGGGTGGGTTGTGGTTGGATGGGTTAGTGGGGGTGGTTTTGGGTTGTAGTGGGGATGGGGTGAGGTTGGGTGTGGGTTCAGTGGGGTTGGGGTGGGTTTTGGATGAAGATATAGAATATTCGGATTTGATTTCGCGGAAAAATGGGATTTCTGGGTTTGTTTATGAATTTAATTTCTAGGTTTGTTTCCCGATATGAGAAGAGAAGCACAAAATTAATAGGATTTTGTTGGGAGGAAAGGAAATGATTATGGGGTAAGTTTAACTTCTTTTATTGCATGGAGGGAGAAGTGCAAAGTGTTTTTTTTTGAACAAGTAAAGGATGGACTCAAAGATGATGGTGGCACCAGCATGAAAATAGATGATAGTGAGAAGGTTGATTAGAAGAGAAGAGTTTTGTGATTGAAACAAGTGATGGTGTTGTAAAAGTGAAAAAGAGTGGTTTCATGATTGGATCTGTAGGCTTGGATTTTAGTATTGAAGATGAAGAGGAGAGAGGAGAGTGAAGAGATTATGGAGTAATTATATTTTTTTTGGTACATTAGAAAAATAAATTGCATCCGCCAGGAATCGATCTCTGGACTTCTCTCTACCCAATTTATATGTCCCTCAACTCCTACCACTTGAGCTATCCTACAAGAACATGAAGTAATTAGATTACAAGTAAAAGATGTTAATTTTATTAATGAAAATAATTAAACCGAAAAATTCATTATAATTGGTAAATGGGTGATTGTGCAACCTTACATCTTTTTTTGTAAGTCATAAGGAATATATTGAAAAAAAGTACAAGGGGTACTTCAATCACAATACAAGTAGGAGAATAGAAAAGAAAAACACTGAAAGTTTTTTTTTTTTTTTTGATAAGCAATTGTGAATTATATTGAAGCGAAGCACAAGAGATACTTCAACCTAATACAAATAGGAGAAAAGGAAGATAAAAAAATTTAAGTAGTAACTTTACATAACACATCAATGATCTCCTCCTATTAGTAAAAACTCAGCACCCACCACCTCTTAAAGACAGATTAAAGAAATATACCTCATTAAAACTTTACCAAAAAAAACCTCGTTGAGAAATCACCTCTTAAAGATTTCATCTTCATTACAAAAAGTGAGGTTCCCACTAGGGTGGAAAGTTTTAAAAACGGTCCATCGATGGACCACCCTTATCCACCGTTCATTTTATAATTTTTAAAGGATGCGGTAAAGATCTGTTACCTTAGACTTGGCAAGCAGGTTCGGTTTATGTTTTTGGAAGAATTGGGAAAAATTGCATAAGGAACCCCTTTGTAGGACCCGGGTGTGTGACGTCACCGATCTTTGTTCTCTCTCACCCTCCCCTCTCTCTTGCAGACCTAGATCGAGTGAAGTGCGGCGTAGTCTTGGGAGAAGGGTGATTGTTGATTCGCTGGTGGGAGAAGGGTCTTCAGCCAAACATGAGAGAGGTGACTTCCGAGACCTTGTTGACTCGCTTCGCTGGGGATTAGCTTGTGATTGTTGATTTCTTCCCTCCTGGTTGTGGTGGATGCAAAGTCCTTCATCCTAAAGTATTATTCTTCTTCACCCTTGAGCTGATTCATTCATAGATCAATCAACCTCCATGAGTGTATTCATGGTTTTGCATTGTTTGTAATTGTTGATTTTGTTTCTGAGGTCGTTTTGGTATTGCAGAATTGTCAACTGGCTGAGATGAATCCTGATGTTCAGTTACTTCATTTGAATCATGAGGAGCATAAATCTATGTGTTATAGCCTTAACGTTCATGTTCTTCCCTTGTTCCGCTTTTATAGAGGCGCTCATGGTCGCTTATGAAGCTTTAGCTGCATAAATGCCACGGTTAGTTATACATACCATGTCAATTTTATTAAATTTATACTATGAATTTAGATGTGGTAGCATAGCAATGGTTGTTGTTTAGTTTAGGAGATTTGACATGATTGGAAACTCTTTTACAATTGATTTTGAAGTTAGAATCAATTGGCATGTTTGGAGAAGCTTCTGTGTGTAACTTATGGGTTTCTGAATTAATCCTGATGAAAGAAAAGCTGATCCAATCATACTAGTATGCTCAGTAGCTATGCTTTTTATTGGCATCTGACTAATTGTTCATTACAAACCTGAAGAATGCTTTCAACATGAGACCATTCGTTCAACATTTTTCACACTATTTGAATGATATATGTTTGGAATGCATGTGTTTCCTGTTGGGTTCTTCATGTACTCTGTTGAATCATGGTAATGATAGATTTATTATTGATCAAGTTGTGCATGTGTTAACTGATGTGAAGTTAACTGATGAAGTTTGATTTCAATTACAGATCAAGAAGTTTAGAGATGCATTGGCCAAACACACTCCCGATAGATGCAGTTTGGGACCAACCAAAGGATTAGAGGAGAAGGAGCTCCTAGCTCTTTCTGCCAACAGAGAGCTTTCTTTCACATACTCGCCTTTGCAGCCTGCACATGCCCCTACAAGTGAAGAGTTTGCAACCGAAGCTGCTCCTGAGTCCCTCACTTTACCTTCATTGACCTCCAAGTCGGTGTCCTCGGAACAGAGAACCCTGACCACTGCTGTTATTAATGATGTGGCCAGTTTGTAAGCAAACACCATCTTTTGATTCCATGTATGTTTGGATTTCCGATGAACTCTACGCAAACGGGGGGAACGGATCGCTTGAAATCCCTTGTACAGAATAGGTTCGGTGAAGTTCCTTCGATTGGTATACTTTTTCAGAATGAAGGTATCATTGAATATCAAGTTACAAAGGGTGTATTCCTCCAAGGCAATTGGATTTATGTTTTATTTGGATTTAATACTAGGCTAGATAGTCGCTGTAGAAATATTAGTTTTGCCCTTTTTGTGTATTTGAGGAATCCCTCCCTACTGTAATGTCAGTTTATTTTCTAGTGGATGATCTCACTTGTATTCTATTTATGAGGCAGCTATATATAGTAACCTTTTTCTTCATGGTAAAATTGGGTTCCCATATGAGAGGTGTAATTTTACTTCTGAGATCACCGTTTGGTTTAAGAAAATTGTGGTTAAGTATGTTCTCATACACTGGAATACCCGTGCAAGCCGGGTTTTGTTGTAAATTCTAATTTTTTTTTTCCTTTGACAGAAGAAAATGGAATGAACTATATTTATGATCTCATGGTTGGTTATTGAAAGGAGAATTGAATGAGAATTCATATGAATGGATGGATGAATGTCAAAAAAATGAGAATTCATACGAAAATGGAATTCATATGCTTGTTTTCCTTTTTGTATGAATGGATCTTGATGTCAAAAAAATAAAATAATTATCTGAATGGATATTGCTTTACTAGAAAAGTGAAGGAATCTTATATCCATTTCACCTGAATTAGTGAAATTATTGGAGTGAAATGCAGCCCACTTCATTTGCTCCTCATGTTTAGTATTAAGCAAAACATCAAAACACGTTGCTTTATAATTCCAGCCAGTTATCACCTAAGGAATTTAAGGTCAGTTCTGGGACATCAATACCATTGGAAATGGATGGTCTGTGTTGGACCTATGATGCATTAAGTGAAAATGTAATTGCATACACCTTAGGTAGAATGAAAATCACAAAATTTGCAAACACATTACACATGAAACTGAAACATGTCAAACATAATTAGGTAGAAATAGTAAGTGATACAAGTAGGCCATACAAGTAGGCCATAACAGTAAGTGATAACAAACAATATCTGATACAAATACACCCATATGTAGGCCATAACAGTAGAGTAGAATGCTTCCATGCATACTAGGGGGTAGTTCAATAAAACAACAAGAACATAAAATGCAAAGTGACATAAGCCGCTTATGACATGGTAGTCTAGTTTTTGTTCCTAAACATAGAACTTAATAAAAGTCTAAACGATCTAGTTGCGCACAACACGTAGGAGCAGTTCAAGTTCAAGTGGGAGAAAGGTGAAAATGAGCTTGTTTCCAGGGGACATGTATAGGTCCTTGCACAACTTATACCACCCCGTAATTAAATGGGCCTCATTCTTGTTTCTTTCAGCTCGAGTTATGACACAATCCGCAGCCAAGTTTGAATTCAATACCTTGACATGTAAAGATGTCATTCCATGAAGGTCGAGTTTGTGGACAACCTTTGCTGGTAAATTCTGCAACATTTAAATGGAAATTTATCATGAAATGAGGAGGTGCAACAAGATGTTGAGCTATCAAAGTAAAGAATCGTAAAAATAAGAAAAGATATTGAGTCGAACTTACCAAAGGTACTCTACCTCTCACATATTTGTCAGTTACAACCTTTTCCCATTGAATGTTTGGTTCACCGGCAGGCCCAATATCAGAATCAGGATCAGAATCAGAATCAGAGTCAAGGATGATTACCTCTGGGACATTTTCATTTCTTGGGTACTGAATCTCAAGTCCATGATAAGCAAAAATGCGGATGTTAAAAGTAAGTGGGAGAATAAACTCAAAGTTGAACAATGCTCTCTCGGTCAATGAGTAAAAAGCAACCAACTCACGGACTCCATTGGTAAATGCAGGTTTGCCATTGTTTAAGCCTACTTTCACTTGCCTAGTATTTCCATTGGGGTCGACAACCATAACCTCACGACCATCAATTATGTGCTCCCAGTATGAATAAAACCTTGTACTTATGGAGATGAAATCCTACATTTAAACACGTTTTTTGTCAAAAGATTGATAAACAGGATTTTATGTTCATTGTTTGAAATAGAAATAACATTGGTTAACACTGTTTGGAAATGCATGTGCCGGTAATAAACGAGTTGAAAGTCTAAGAAACCATCCTCAGAGGATATGATAAAGCTACGAAGAAATAGGTTCCCACTATGGAGTTGAATAATTGTAACCTATTTGTAAGTGCATGTGCAGGTAATATTTCGTTTAAAAAGGTCTAACGAATTGCAGCACAAACCTAATCACAATCCTAATTTGGTTGAAAACAAAAGTTTGATGACATACTTGTTCTGGTCTGAAGTACATTCCGAATCCTCTACGAAAAGAATCGTCCCCGACTGCATTTGGAGACCCCATTTGAACAAGGTGGTGGTACTGCACAGAAAGGAAAAAAATTCGAACCTTTAATTTGGTATTTGTGCTAGACGACAAAAATGCATGCACGGAAACGAGTACGGTTGGAGACAAATCAGATAAA
Organism: Lotus japonicus; assembly: GCF_012489685.1. Classification (NCBI taxonomy): domain Eukaryota; kingdom Viridiplantae; phylum Streptophyta; class Magnoliopsida; order Fabales; family Fabaceae; genus Lotus; species Lotus japonicus. The sequence continues at coordinate 70,140,290 of NC_080042.1, forward strand.
GTACAGTTTTATAAAGAAGAAGTGGACCAAAATCACTAAATCGCTACCGCAAATGGAAATAATGAACAATAAAGGGTTTTCCTTTCATGCAAGTAAGGTAAACTACCAGGTTCCATGTACCAGAGCAAGGACCTTACCTTTTTGTGTGGGACGAAGAAGGTAGCAAAGAATCCGTGGGAAACGGCGGCACCAGTGTTGTCCCTTTCGTGGTGAAGCGTTTTGGATAAGACCCGGTCGTGAAGGCTGCTTGGAATGGTACCCGACCCAGTGTGGCAAGGGTTGAATAAACCCATTTGTTGTGTAGTGGGCCAGTTGGCGAATGGCCTAGTGCCAAATAAATTTGTTTTACCTTTTTTTTTTGTTTTTGAAATTACTTAATTAAGTAAAAGTGTGTTTTTTATAATGGTAAATCCAAACCTAACATATATATATATTGTGGTTTAGGAAATTAATTAATTAAAATATAAAATTGGTCTCACGTGCTTAGTAGCAATAAATTGGAGTTAAAAAAAATATAGAATTTGCGTAACCTTAATGGACCCCATCCGTTAAGAGCATCACTTCACTTAAGCCGCTTAGGTGGTGGTTCACCTTAATGGACCCCATCCGTTAAGAGCATCACTTCACTTAAGCCGCTTTGGTTTTCCGTAACCTTAATGGACCCCATCCGTTAAGAGCATCACTTCACTTAAGCCGCTTAGGTCGTGATTCATCTTAATGGACCCCATCCATTAAGAGCATCACTTCACTTAAGCCGCTTTGGTTTTGCGTAACCTTAATGGACCTCATCCGTTAAGAGCATCACTTCACTTAAGCCGCTTAGGTCGTGGTTCACCTTAATGGACCCCATCCGTTAAGAGCATCACTTCACTTAAGCCGCTTAGGTCGTGATTCATCTTAATGGACCCCATCCGTTAAGAGCATCACTTCACTTAAGCCGCTTTGGTTTTCCGTAACCTTAATGGACCCCATCCGTTAAGAGCATCACTTCACTTAAGCCGCTTTGGTCGTGGTTCACCTTAATGGACCCCATCCGTTAAGAGAATCACTTCACTTAAGCCGCTTTGGTTTTGCGTAACCTTAATGGACCCCATCCGTTAAGAGCATCACTTCACTTAAGCCGCTTAGGTCGTGGTTCACCTTAATGGACCCCATCCGTTAAGAGCATCACTTCACTTAAGCCGCTTAGGTCGTGATTCATCTTAATGGACCCCATCCGTTAAGAGCATCACTTCACTTAAGCCGCTTTAGTTTTGCGTAACCTTAATGGACCCCATCCGTTAAGAGCATCACTTCACTTAAGCCGCTTAGGTCGTGATTCACCTTAATGGACCCCATCCGTTAAGAGCATCACTTCACTTAAGCCGCTTTGGTTTTGCGTAACCTTAATGGACCCCATCCGTTAAGAGCATCACTTCACTTAAGCCGCTTAGGTCGTGGTTCACCTTAATGGACCCCATCCGTTAAGAGCATCACTTCACTTAAGCCGCTTTGGTTTTGCTTAACCTTAATGGACCCCATCCGTTAAGAGCATCACTTCACTTAAGCCGCTTAGGTCGTGATTCATCTTAATGGACCCCATCCATTAAGAGCATCACTTCACTTAAGCCGCTTTGGTTTTGCGTAACCTTAATGGACCCCATCCGTTAAGAGCATCACTTCACTTAAGCCGCTTAGGTCGTGGTTCACCTTAATGGACCCCATCCGTTAAGAGCATCACTTCACTTAAGCCGCTTTGGTTTTGCGTAACCTTAATGGACCCTATCCGTTAAGAGCATCACTTCACTTAAGCCGCTTTGGTTTTCCGTAACCTTAATGGACCCCATCCGTTAAGAGCATCACTTCACTTAAGCCGCTTAGGTCGTGATTCACCTTAATGGACCCCATCCGTTAAGAGCATCACTTCACTTAAGCCGCTTTGGTTTTCCGTAACCTTAATGGACCCCATCCGTTAAGAGCATCACTTCACTTAAGCCGCTTTGGTCGTGATTCACCTTAATGGACCCCATCCGTTAAGAGCATCACTTCACTTAAGCCGCTTTGGTTTTGCGTAACCTTAATGGACCCCATCCGTTAAGAGCATCACTTCACTTAAGCCGCTTAGGTCGTGGTTCACCTTAATGGACCCCATCCATTAAGAGCATCACTTCACTTAAGCCGCTTTGGTTTTGCGTAACCTTAATGGACCCCATCCGTTAAGAGCATCACTTCACTTAAGCCGCTTAGGTCGTGGTTCACCTTAATGGACCCCATCCGTTAAGAGCATCACTTCACTTAAGCCGCTTAGGTCGTGATTCATCTTAATGGACCCCATCCGTTAAGAGAATCACTTCACTTAAGCCGCTTAGGCCATGGCTCCTTAAATATTCTTAGAAAACTCTTACATAATGACATGATAAAAAAAATGTTTTAGTCATATTATACATACCGTAATTTGTATACTGTCACATAAACTTCGTGGTGACTTGGTGGAAAGTCATCATTCCTGTATGTGTCAGTATCTATGCTACTTTTTTTCTGTTTTACTTAACTAGCTTTGTGTCGAATTTTTTAACTGTCTTTTAAAATTTTTTTTTTTGAGAATCCCTTTAAATATTTATTTATTTTCTCTACTATTACTTAAATTTTCATTTAAGTCAACATTATTAATGATAAAAAAAATTCAAAAAACACTTATTTATGCATGCAAACGTTATATAAATTCAGTCAACCTTATAAATATATGTCAAGTATATCAATTTTAAAATTATTAACGTAGCTTTTATTAAATTTTCAATATTCATGTATATCAATGGTCAATTTCATCTGCATTTTCGTTTGTATGGGTCATTATTTAATTCCCTAAAAAGGCTCCCCCCAAAAAACAACCCGCCCAAATTTTCCCTCTCCAATTGGCTTCCATGTGAAGCTAACTGATGTGACCCAACGTTGTGCTTCTGCAAAAGCATATATTCCCCTGCCATATAAACAGCTATAATCAGTACCATTCACGCGGTTTTGAACAAGCTTATTCTAATGGGAAATAATTGTGCTGACAGATTGGGTGGGTGGGGCCATTAATATTATTTAACCTATTCACACTCAAGGTACTGGGATTGTATATCTTACCATCTCCCAACATAACAAATGAAAACCTGAAGCTGGGATACTGAACTGCTTGTCGTTTCCCCCCCAGCACATAATTCCTTTTCATCATTCCTTATATTCACCATGACTGGGAAAGGCAATAGGTTTTATGTTGTGTTCCGTGGGAGGAATCCTGGCATATATTTTTCGTGGGAGGATTGCAACGCGCAGGTGTACAAGTTCAGGGACAACAAGCATGAATGTTACTCAACCCTAGAGATGGCCCAGGCTGCATTCCAAAATTACTTTCAACAACAAGAAGTGAGGGAGAGCCCTATACTTCACGAGGAGGTTCATACTCAATGCTCACATGAAGTTTTCCCAGGCTGCAGCAGTGGGAACACACCCAACCTTTCTTAATCCTCAAGCAGTTCAAGTACACCGGTGCAACAAGGGTTCATGTTCAGTTAAGATGAGCCATCATCATAGTAACTTCATAGTAACCTAATTATTTATACGTTTGTGGGGCAATAACCTTTCTTCTATTGTGCAGATAAGGAATCCAATCCTGGACACGTTCATGGAATGCACAAGGATCAAAAGTTTTGCTAAAGTTTAGCATGAAGCAATGGTTAATGGATGCTTGTAAGGTCCTTGGTATGGATCCACCTGAGTATTACCCGTATCCAACAAAGATCATCAATGGGTCACCGCACCACAGTTACATGTGCTATATAAAGTCACCCAAAATCAAAGGTAATCCTGTTGAAGTTAGCCCTTATGAGAGTTCACTGGATATAGCAATGGAACAAGTTTCACTACAGTGGCTAAGAAGGTTGGAAAACTCTCATAATTTAGCAATTGTGGACTACAACAACCACAAACTTGAATTGAACTATGAGAGGATCCAGAGGCTTGAGGTGGAGAACTTTGATTTAGTCATGGAAAATGCAACCCTTAAGCAACAAAATTTGGACCTGAGGAGTATGATGAACCTGCCTTGAATATGTAATTTAGTCCTACAGTTTGTAACACCTTTAATATTCCGGTATTGTAACAAACCCTTATTCTCAAACACTTTATCATGCACCGTGTTCACGTAAGGTACTTGAGATCTAAATTTCTTGTTTGTTCATGTGTTGACTACTTGGACTACTTCATCTGCTGACTGGATTAAAAAGTAGAGTTATTAGTGGGCTATTTGGTTATTTGTTGATACCTGTGACTGCTTAAGTGTGTATATGGACTTTACATTAATCTTTAATATCAATTTAGGGTCATTTCATAGACTTGACAGGTTAGGATACTCATCAGAAATTGGAGATCTCAAACATCATACCACTTGTACCCATTTCAATATCCTCACCCCTTATTCGAAGGACCACCACGCAAACTCTGGATTCAGTTTTTGAAGTACCACTTCAGAACCAATTTGGGGGGTGAAGTTTGGAGGTTTTCTGACCCTTAATCATGTCAAGGTATGAAACGTCCATGGTAGTCATTTAGATTTTGTTACCAACCACGTATTCCGTCCGTTTCCGTTTTAAAAAAAGGTTCCATTTTTGCAGAGATCAGCAACCTGGAGGAAGAGATTCTATGGATGTAGACGGCCAGACCTCTCAACAAAGGAACACTGAGTCTGACACAGAGGAGGAGCACATAGAGGCTCAGGCACAGGCTGAAATGCATGAACTCAGGAACATGGTACCTTTCTATGAAGTCCTTACTTTTCTATTAACTCTTTAACTACATTTGTGTTCTTTTCACAAAGTCGTAACACCAAAAGTTCAGTTTCTTTTTGTATGATGTTCATGAGGACTTCTTTTGTGTTGACGAAGACAGTTGGCTTTCTATTTTTGTTCTTTTCACAAAGTCATAATACCTTTCTTTCTGTCCCGTTTGTTTCAATGACTTTTTTTTACCTCTTTTTCAAATGGAAGTTTAATCACACCTGCTAAACTTAAATATACGCTTGTGGGTGCTAACAAATCGTTGTATTCCTATATATAGGGGGGCACCCTACTTTACTTTTTTTTTTAGGGGATTTAACTGATTTAATGTTCATTTTTATGTTCATGAATATTTTAGTTTGATATTTTAGTGTGATAAAGGTACAAGATTTAAAAGTACGTGGATATTTTTGACTCGGTTCATTTGTTTAGTGACCTTACTTATTAGTTTGATATGACAAATGAAGGGTTTTTACTCAGTTTGGGGGATCCATTGTACTATATCTGCTTTCATGTCACTGATTCCCGTCCATATTTACAGCTTGATCACGTAGGAAGACGTGATTTCCTAGAGGGTTTGTTCACCTTGCTGAAAGCTTTGAATAGCCTAATTGGCTACATGAAGGTCAGTTTTCAACACCTTCTGATTCGTCATTATATAGTGAACTTTACTTTACAATTTTTGTGGACTTAAACCTGTTCTGACCTATGAAATACCATCTTTACAGTCAATGAACAGGCATGTAGGGAAGATTGATGAAGAGATATCAAACAACACCAAGCTGCTAACAAGTCTGGATGAAAAATTGAATACACTCCTTGCGAATAAGGCAGTTGACACAAAGTCATCCCCCAACGTGTTTCAGGGAAGCTGTTCACAGCATACTAGTGCTCCTATTAACCAAACTGACACGACAACTGCAACACCAGATTGTGGTCCAGTAAAATGTGCATCAAGGATCGTAGGCAAGGATGCATAAACGATTGATGGACTGAAGAAAAATTTGGACATGTGTGTTGACCTTACAAAATCTGATGACGATGAGCTGAATCTAAACGAACCTCTTAATGTGGGCCTTGCTAAGGGCCAAGGAGGACCAAAGTCAGGGACTTTGAAGAGCGCAAAGACCCCCATCAAAGTCAGGAAACATAAGACACCATCAAGGGGTAAGGATGTGCTGAAAGGATTGGAGGTTGAGTTTGAAGTTTCTGAGTCTGACAGTGATGATTGCACAATTGTTGACACTCCCAACCAATCAACAAGAAAGTCTTTTGAGGGTAAGCTGGGTGCGATTAAAGAAGGATCAATGGTCAACAAGCCAAAGGTTTGTATAATCTAACCATTAAGGAGAACGATTGCTTCTTTACATGTTTCTATTTCAAAACATTCATTATATAATATTTTTACTATCTCGCAGGATAAGGGCAAAAAAATCTCTCAGGATCAAACACCATCATCTAGGCCAAGGAAAATTCCTAGAGCGTACATTTCCCCTACCAACAAAAAAGCAAGGAAGATTGGTCATATATTACCAAAGGTTTACATAAAAACATTCATGGTCAATTAGTTTATTTAAACTGTTATCTTATTTTTCTGTGTTGTTTTGGGTGGTTAGGCAATGGATTCCAAATTTCGCCCCACAGAGGAGATGTTGTTAACCATTCCTCAACTCCGCATATGTGCTTATACATTTCAACTTCATGGTGACCCTAGGTACAACACTATGCTTTATTTCTCTAATTGACCACTATACATATATATGGGTACTATGTTCTGAATTTGGCTACTTGCACTTGCAGGGAGGAATTATTTAAACTAGGATCCGTCATTGGAACAAGGGAACAATTTCTGACACTTTGCCCAGACCATGTTATAGACAACAAGGTTGTGTATGGATGTTTTATATTTAACCCATGGCTGAGTAAGTGTTATATTAAACATCTTTAATGTGTATGTACACCTTGTTTCAGATAATTGAATTCATGGCAACGAAACTGACTTGGAACCAGCTTAATACCGAAACCCAGCCAGCTTGGATACTGCCCCCGCGCTTTTCGGTAAAATTTTGATCATTTCATATGGGCTCATGTGAACTAAAAACAATTGTAACGCAAATTTTAATCTTTACTTGCATACCAATTACAGGAGGCTGTGTTAAAGGGAACCATGGCGGAGGATCTGCTACCTGAATATGCAAGTAAATGGATGCCTGCATTTGAGACGCTGAAATATGTGGGTGTTTTTTTTTTTTAAACGTATATTACCTATCTGTTTTGGAAAGATTATTTGGTACACTTCAATGTCCCTGTTCTTGAGGATAATGGCCATTGGTACCTTATGGTGGCTTCCATGGATGATTGCGCGGTTTACTTGGTTGACTCTTACCTCAATTCAAAACAAACTGCTGCCAGGAAAAAAGCAATTACAACAATTGTATGTAGACCCCGTTAGTTTTTTCTAGTTCATGTTTTTTCATATCAATATTTAAGTATATCCATATTAACACCGCCACACATTTGTTAGGGGAAAGTCATTGGCCGCATGATGTTTTCTTCACACTACCCCCACAACTACCTTGCAGGCAACTTTGAGCTGGGGACATGGGACATTGAAGAAGCAATGTCCAGTGAGGACTTCACTACTAGGTAATTGAAGTTTAGTACTTTGTATCACTCCCCCTTGAAAATAGAAGTGGTTTGTTTTGTATAATCTGCCCATTTTGTTTGCTTTGTTTTCAAGCACTCAACACTCAACAATATGCACATTAGAGTGGATGCAAATGGATGACGTTTTCATGTCAAACTTGCTACCAAGGGTGAGATTTTAACAACAACTTCTTATTGGCACATGTTATTAATTTTCAATGCAAAAGCTTAGTTTGTTCTGCGTTCATATCTGAAAATAAGTTAAAATTCATTGTATTAACATGTTCCATATCTGGATGCAGGTGGAGGATAAACTTGTCAGGATGAAGGCTGCCATGAGACTGTTGAGCGAGCCTCACAATGAACATTACGATTCGTTGATTGTAAAATCCAACAACTTCTGGGAGAACCAGAATGTGCTATGATTAGTTGCTGCTATGTAAATGCAACGAATTTTTTTGTAATAGTAATAGGTTGTTCACATGTGTCTTCTAAGATATTATAGAACACAATACACAAAGTACGGACAAAATACCTGTTCTTAAGGGCTTTTGGCTGCTCATTCTGTTGGGCACTACTGAAATGTGCTATGATTAGTTGCTGCCATGTGAATGCAATGAATTTTTTGTAATATTAATAGGTTGGGCAAACTATGTATTCTAATTGTCATTCAGGTGCCCATATAAGTCTATGGTGTCCACTAGGGTGGACAAGTTTCTTTTTGGTCCACCCATGGACCAGGCTTAATCACCATTAGATCAAAGAATTTTAAAATATTCTTTAATTGAATAGTTAGGATTGAATAGATGATAAAAGGGCAAAAATGTAAATTGTCAACCCTAACATCTTCTCCCTCCTTCTCCTCTGGTTTCTTCCCTTGCCATGGAAATCCTCAGATGCGGCTGTCCAGATCTGGGTTCGTCGAGGTGCGGTGTTCGGTGGCTGGGTTCGTGACGCCGCCACCACCAAACGAAGGAGAAGGATGAGGATTTTAGAGGGCCTCTGACATGAATACAGATTGGAAGAGAATCGTTGGAGACAAAAAACAAGAGTGCAGTGGATTAAAGAGGGCGACAAAAACACTGCGTTTTTCCATTCGATTTGCAAGATTAGACAAGCAAAGAAACTCATCCGGAAGTGGGTGGTAAATGTTACCGATCCTCTGCAACGTTATGAGAGTAGGCAGATTCTGGCTCCTTGTGGATTGAAGATTGAAGGCTCGAATGGTTTTTCAAGTTTCTTTATCTGTTTTTCTGTTCTTTTTCTTTACTGTGTATTGATGCTTCTTGAGTTTGTTTCGGCTGTTGTCTGTTTGTATGGGTTTTATGCCCAGAACCATCTTTTATTATATATTTGATTCTAAAAAAAATTGGGAGGTGTTAGGAGAGTTGAATTTCAACATTGGCAGCTCTTTGGTACTGTGGAGCAAATAGTAGTGGTGGTTCTATGTTATCTTCAATGTACTGCAACTAAGACATACACCATTTAAAATCAATGAAAATAAACAGTAAATTGTCTCATATCATATCTATGGTTTACAGAATACAAGGATAATGCTTTTACCTCAACGTGTTGTCTCCATGGTTAAGCATGACCACCTTCCACACCTAGACCACTTACAGCTGAAACTTTCTGCCTTTTGTTATCTGGACATGTGGTTTTGTTGTGACCCCCCTGCTTGCAAACACTACACTTCCTTTTGGTGCCACTTGAACTGCCACTCTTGACTACATGCGGATTTTTCACTTCATCAATCCCTTTAATATCCACACCATTAATATTTGTGTCCTCATCATCAGGTCCCTTGTTTTCAACCTTCTTAGCCTTTAGTTTCTCAACATGCTTAGCCATGACATCAACTGTATCCAGGTAGTCCTCCATTGATTCACATCCAAGGTTAAACATTTCTCTACTTCTCATCACCAACGAACCCAGCCTAGCCAAAACGGTTGACTCCCAGAATTTGAAAGCAGATTCTGAATTCCCCTTCATAGATTCTTTTGCTGACTTACACCATCTTTGCAATACTAAACTTTTTGGGATGACATCAATGTCCAAATGCACCAACAGACCTATTATATGATCACAAGGAAGTCCAAAGGTCTCCATCCGCTGACATGAACACCTAAATGTTGACGTCTGTTCATCATGTGCCACATACCACAGTTTCGCAGGTTTACAGTACCTGTACATGGAATATATAATACATGAGGAGGTATCCTTCATGCCAGCAACCTTCACTAGGCTTCCACTACTGAGCCATGAGCGAAACTTTAAGAATACCGTCCTTGTGTAAAGATTTGCAGCACATAGTTCAAGGGCACGCACGTTGGTCTTTGGAACAGCATCTCCTACCACAGACTTATAGTCTGCATCAACCTCTCTTCATCTCACGTAGTTCACGTAACGTTCAAAGTATTGAACAAACTCAAGTAAGCTATTTCTGGAACGCACAATCCGACCAATTTGAGAATGCATACCTTCACACCGTGAAGTAGTGCGAAAACCGGCAAAGAACTTCCCCCGCATCATACAAGTAGCCCACATGTGCCTCTTCTCATACAATCCTTGAACCCATGGATTGTCTTCAAGATTTAAATCACTAACCAATTGAAACCATTTTTTTTTGAAGTGTGCAACAGTATAGTTACCCAGCATGCAGCTTTTAAAGCCTTTCACGAAATTCGAATCACCCACATTTCTTTGAGCATTTTGTAAAAGGTGCCAAGCACACAGTCGGTGATGAGCTTTGGGTAGTAAACGAGTGATAGCGTTCCGCATGGCGGGAGCCCCATCAGTTATAACTGCCGCTGGTTGTTTCCCCTTCATTGCTGCCAAAAACTGCTCCAAAACCTACACATAGCTTTCCTCTTTCTCATTAGTCAAAACTGCTGTGCCAAATACAATTGTCTGACAGTGATGGTTAACTCCAACTAGAACAACTATGGGACACCCGTACCGGTTCTTCCGGTATGTTGCGTCAAAAGCAAGAACTTCACCAAACACCTGAAAATCCATTCTACTAATCCCATCAGCCCAAAACACTTGTTTTAAATTACCATCTTCATCCGCATGGTGTGACCAAAACATTCCAGCATCACCCGAAGCAAGTCCCTTAAGGTATACTAAAACAGCTTTCGCATCACACTGCTCCTTTTGTTTCTGCTTCGTCATTTGATTAAACATGTCAACTTTCAGTGCATTGATTTTTTCAAATCCTCCAGATTGGTCAGCCATTAGATTGTATATGTCATGGGTGCTAATTCCGGCTTGTCTCATACTGTTCAGACCAGCTATATCACCATCTTTTAAGTGCCGGTGTGCTGGCAACATGGATGATTGCTTTCCCTCTAACATAGCATGATTGTGAGCATCTCCAAAAACACAACATGCCACCTACTACTTTCAGCAACCAATCGAATCCTCATTTTAGCTGAGCATCCACATCTTGTCTCTACTTTTGTCTCCCGCTTGCGATTTTCCCTCATTCTGTTTTTTTCTTCACGAAAGCCTTCCTTATGACACACTAGATCTTGCCGCACTATCTCCCCTTTTTTGTTTCTCAAAACCTTGCTTTTCCGAATAGAGAACCCTTTAACTCTGGCAAAAAAGTTGTAGAATTCAAAAGCTACTTGCCGAGTCAAAAAATGATGCTTCTTAAACTCAATCTCGTTCAAACAATCCCACTGGGTTTGTGCCACATCATCCATACTGTTGACGGCCACACCTTCGCTCGTTTCTGCCTCACCAATTGACTCACTATGTGTGGGTGTGGGTGATGACAAAATTCCAGCAACAACAGTGCTATTGCAATCACCAATTGATGAAAAACCTGCAACATTGGGACCAATTAAGATTCAACCATTGTCAATTTGTTTTATCTCAGACTAAGTACAGCCTCATCAAATCCTTACAATATGCTGTCATTTCCCACCATACAAAACAAACATAATACATATACCATACCATATATCATTGGAATAATACCTTCGGCTGAACACCAGCTTGGAATTCCTGAATCCTCCATATTTTGTGCTATCCAAATAGCCAACAAAACCTGAAACAAATTAGCAGTAGTTCAGAACCACAAACTTCACTACAAATGACAACTCCCTTCTTCAATACAATTCAAGTTTCAGATGGACATCACATAGCAAATTAACCAGTAAATATGAAAACGATTAAGGAACGGTTAAGGACGATTGTAACAAATCTGCATCCCAGAGATTAAAGGTTCCCACATACAATTTGTTGAACATCGATTTATCTATACTCACCAGTTCCGTCAGATGGAGATCCGTGGCAGATCTGCAACCAGAACAACTTGAGACAATAACGGAGATGAAGGGAACCGAGATGAAGTTCAGTCAACTTCAGTCAGAATGGGAGATCGCGGTAGGGCTTCAGGAAGTTTTAGGGAGATCGCGGTGGGTCTTGGGAACATCAACAAACTATTCGCGAGACATAGTGACCCAGGGCAGAGCTCGCGAGACTTGTCGGAGAACACAACACAGGGGTACACAAGGGGGAAACAGCGGAGAGAAGAGCTTTGCCCTTAGGGATAGGGTACTGGGTTAAGGGTAAGGGTCATTTCACTAATTACGCTTATTTGCATTGAGGGGTCTACAATTGACTGTATTTACCAAAAGGTGTCATTTCTAGATTCCACAAAAGGTAAAAGTGGACCCACTTACCTGCAAATCTCGGTCAAAAAAACTGGTCCACCGATGGACCAGTTTGTAAGTTCCCCACCCTAGTGGGAACCAAAAAGTGACAATACACAAAGCAACAACAAGACCCTTCTACACACAGAAAAACCCATCACCCACCTCTCCCTTGGAGACAGATTATAGAAAATTGTGCAACCTTACATAACATTTTCCTTGTGCATATATTTTTCCCTTAGAAGAGGAAAAAGAAAAACAACGGGAAATGAATGAAGCAGGTGCTTTGAAAAAAGATAAAATTTAATTTGGGTCGGGTTGACATGTAAAACATCGTAAAACCGTACACATGGGGCCTATGAAAATTTTCATGGCTTGAAACTGAATAAGGACAAAAAAAAACTCTCTTCCAATTCTACCCTCGTTGATCTTATCTTCAAATACTATAATATCAATTATAATGGTAGTTTTAATATAAAATCACTTTAGTTTTTTTTTTGAACTTAAAAATCACTTTAGTTTTATTTATAAAAATGAATATATAAAGACTAAAACAGTAATTTTAATTACATGTCTCTTTCGAAAAAAAATTTATATGTCTTTATTTTCTTTGGATTTTCATCCACATTCTATCAAACCAAACAATCTTAAAAATAAAAATAATTATTTAAACTTAAAAAATAATTTATTTTAATTTTAATAATTATATATATTATAATATTTTTAAATATTTTAATTGTAAAAAATTCAAAATATTAATGTTAACTTTTATATAATTAATTATAATATTTTAATAATGAAATTTTTTTTGTGGCATTGGAGAGCAACTTGTGGACAGCAGCAATTTCTCATGCATCAATAGTTGGTGATCTATTGTTGTGGGTTCCAATAGTACTACTTTTTGCAGTTACCATTTAATTTGTGTGAAGTATTCTAAGGAGTTATTTAAAATTAGGTGCCGACTAAAATGAAAGAGCACATGTGAAAGACCTCTTTTAACTATTTAAAATGACCAACTTACCCTTAAATTAAATAAAATACCAATTATGTTATCTTCTCTTTTACCAATTTACCCTCTCTGTCACCAACCCATTAAACCAAACTCCACCCATAATCATAATCACCAGGGCCGGCCCTGGGCCTGTGCAAGCAGGCCCACAGCCCAGGGCCTCCAAAAAGAAGGGGTCTCAAACAAAAATTCGAATACTTTTTACAGCGTTTTTCTCTAAAAAAGCGCTTTAAAAATTCTATCTTTTACAGCGCTTTATACCGCTGTATACTATTTTACAGTGGCTAGAGGTCCAAAGCGCTGTAAAAGGCCTTTTTTTGGTTTAGTGTACCTATTAAACTTTCTCCAAAAAAAAATTTAGGGGTCCATTTTTATTATTAACCCAGGGCCTCCAAAATGTCGGGACCGGCCCTGATAATCACCAACACAGCCACCACCACAATCACCATTTGAAGTCCTAATAATCATTCTTCAACCTGCATCTTGGATCAAAGTTTGATCTAAATCCCTGTTCATGTGCTATATCATTGCGTTGTTCTCCTCAATATCCAATTACTGATTATAGCTAGAAAATCTTCCTCAAACATAATAATTAAAAAAAAATGTTACCAGAAATTAATGTCAATGATCAACGCCTTCATGAGTTGGGAGTGAAAGGAGGCGAGGGGTTGTCTGGTCATTGTGACTTTTGGTGTTTTTCTTTTCTTTTCTCAACAAGTCAATTTGACCTACTGTAGCAGGTAATTTTGCTCGTGAAAAACCTATCATGCTCTTTCATCCTAGAAGCCACCTTAAAATTAATTTTAGCATTCCATTAAATTTGTCCAAAGAAAATAACTGTTGAGATACTTATAAAATTTGATAAAGAGGGGAACAACAAGATAACTATCATCACTTGGGTTTTATCTTTTTTTATTTTATTTTATTTGATAAGCCACCTGGATTTTATCCACTAGTAATAATTTTTAAAGGACATATTAAGTTGCCACTTTAGCAATTATATTTAAAAAGTAATTTTGCCACATCAATTATTTTGGTCAGTTCACATGTCATGCTTGATTAATTTAATCTTTTTCCTTCTATGTATCATTTCCCTTCTTAAAAGTCACCTTAAAACGTCCCTTCTCAATACTGATAAGTGATAACTACGTCTGACTTTTCTTGTCTAGTTAGTTTTATAATTCAACTTATTATGATGTACGTATATCCATTATCCCACTTCATTCAACTACCATAATTAACACAAGTAAATGCAATTGGAGGCTTTCATTTCAATTTAGGCAAAATAAACGTATAACTACTAATTACTTAAATACCATTGAAAAGATTGTTACGTACATTAGGTAGTATTTCCAAAATTCACATCATATGATCATAACACGTTACTTGCTTTCTTTTCCTCCTGTAACAAAAAAAAATAACATGTTACTTGCTTTTCTTTGGTTTGGGTGAAGGAGAACCTCTAGATCTTCTCTTTAATATCCGTCGATGTGTTGGTATAACACGATCTCTGAGCGGCTGAGCCTATAATAGCGTTTGGTGACAGAACATGACAGAACAGAACGGAACGGAACGGGACAGAACAGGATGGAACAGGACAATAATGTTCTGTGCAATGTGTTTGGTAGCTTCAGATCATTAGAACAGAATTAAAAGTTTAATTACATATATAACCTTCTTTTTTCTTCTACCTTCACCAGTCCTCTAAACCTATTCCTCCGCCTCCCAGGGTTTTGTTACTGTGCACAGATCGATACAGTTCAAAATATATTTGTTTCTTTCGAAAAATGATAAATTTCAATCTGTGTGTGAATACTTTTCGAAGAGAAATTATCCATTAATGGACTTGCATCGTTGATTACATTTTTAAATTATTTCTCTTATGCACTTTTCTTTCTTTCCTGTACTATCGTAGGGCAGACCTTTATTGAATCAAATGAAATCAATACAATGTTAAAAAAACATATAATTGGCTTTCAATTGATTATTCATGGCAATAGATGGAGACGAAACATCATATTTCATTTATGATTTACATGGAATCCTAATTTGAGTTTTGCGAAGAAGAACGAGGAAGGAGGGGAGGAGTTTGATGAGAATCCAAATATCAAGTAGGGGTATTTTTGTCCGTATAATATTTTTAAATAGTGTTCCGTTCCGTTCTCTTGCGTTCCACCTTTTTTAACGGAACCAAAATGTACTGTTCGGGAAGTCTTTTGTCCTGTTCTGTTCCATCTGAAAAACATACCAAACACAGAACATAACACAAATGTCCCGTTCCGTTCCGTTCAGACGTGTCTACCAAACGCTACCTATGTTTTCTTAACAAGTAGTAACAAATTAAGTTATTTATGAAAAACAAATACGACAGAATTGACAAGTAAATAAGATTTGAAGTCTTTCACCATGTTAAAATATTAAAATATCGTATTCTGCTTCAGATTCAAATCAGGGTTGCATATGTGAATTGGAAACCACACACATGATGAATTCGATGGAGAAGAAGGGAGGGGGTAGAAGTTAGGTTAGGAAAGATTTGGGGGCTTAATTAAAATTAGTTGATTATTAGTTTTAGAGTTAGAAATTAAATTAGGAAAAATTTGGGGGCTTAATTACAAATAAAATTATTTAGTTTTTATTTTATTTTTTAAGAAAATTACACGTCATTCATTAAATGGCGTGGCATGTCCACATACGCTGAAAACTGACAAGTGGGCACGGCGGCTGGAGCTTCATCGACGGCAATGACGGTTTCCAAACAAAAAAGGTAATTTGAGGGCGTCTTTAGGAAGATTTTCCGGCGAAGGACGGAAATCATATCTCGGGCAAAGTTTAGGGACAGTTTTCAGGTTTAACTCTAAAAAAAAAAATTTTCATAAATCAGTTAATTGACATATGTTCTATCCATCACTGAGGCCTGAGCATCCGAGTATGTAAATATCTTTCAAATTTATTTAAATTCTTCACTGTGCACATTAACTAAGAACATTTTTCATCACTTTACGCACGGAATATTAATCATGAATTAAAATTTTCAGTAGCTAAATTTAGTTAGCACAATTGGCTATAGATTTCGGTTTAACTTTAATATTTCATAAATTTTCAGAAGGTGAAAGTTCTCTTCAGATGTTTTCATGAGATATTAAGGCATCATATAATCCAAACAGACTTTGATATTGTCAACAATTGATTTTTTATAGGCTAAAAAATGCATTAAAATGGAGTACAAATTAGGGTACTCCAACCTTTAATACAAAGACATAAGAAACAAGATTAAAACAAAACACAAATAAAAACAATCAACTGGTATCAGAGTAGTAAAGTAGCACACTAAATACCACTAGCTCTAAAATCCAATCTCCTTCTGATTATACCACCCCTCAATTTTGTTGAAGCTTGCACATGTAAATGATTTCAACTAATTGACCCCTGCAATCTGTACTGGAATCTTTATAAATTTACCCTTGCACCACAAATCAGAATTCCACCCTCAAAAGCATACAGTTGATGATAACGTTTACATGCAACATACCACTAAACAAGTAGGCAAGAAAAACCAGACTGCAATTAATCGCATGGCCTATTGAGGGCCTCATATTGAGCTTACGCATGTGCCTGTTAAAATCTAGTCTGTTTTTATTGCATCTCAAATTCTATACTAAAAGTATATTATTGGCAGAAAGTTGAGTTTTTTAAATATTTAGTTGATGGTTTGAATTTGTAACGGTATGATGTATCTGAAAAATAATTTATTGGCAGATATCTACCTAATGTTATATCAATGTCTTAAGAAGATTGTGTTAAAAATAATGTCTTGAGAAGATTAGTAATACAATAAAAAATTAAATATGCAATTTTCATTATAAAAAAAATATATGCCATGTTGTGGACTGGATCTAATAGCAAGGAAACATCAACTTTAATTCGTGGACCACACTACACTGTCTATAACTATATCAAAACAAATACTCAAATTAACTATAAAAAAGGAAAAAATTTCTGTCGTTCACATTTTGGTATTCTCTGTTTTCATTTCTAAGTCACTTGTATCCAATTTTTTAGGATTAAAAAAGTAATTTCTAGCAATAAATTTATAAAAAGTTTATTGTCTTTCTTATATAAATTACTCATGACTTTCTCTCTTCAAATTAAAAACTTTTCAAAAATACATTATCTCTTTCGTACTATTAAATATAAGAGTAACTTAATTTGGAAAACAAAATATGTCAATAATAAAAAAATGATTTATATTTTAGGAAAAAATATTTATTATGCACATGTAGCAATAATTGCAACACTCTGCTTTGTACGTATAATTCCGTACGAGACAATGTTACAGACTTGCAGAGAGCCAGATACCATTACCACCCTTGTTAATGCACATGCACACACGCTTTCGATCCATATCATTCATTTATTGAAACTCAGATTCCATATTCAAATTAATTATTTCAAAAACTTTATGTAAAGGAGACTTGAGTTTTTGCACTCTTTTACATTAAATGCATTAAATAATAAAGAATTTCTTTTTATATTAATACCTTTAATAATAAAATTTCTTAAGTTAATAATCTATTTAACTGCCTACTAAAATATTCTGTATACTTATGCAAAGCAAATTGGAACAGTAAGATTAAATACATAAATAAATAACAAATTTCTTTTGTATTAAATACACTAAATTAAAAAATTGAAAACTAAAATAAAAACTACATCTACTTTATTATTCATTATATTAATTATTAATTGTTAAGCATTTCAATTTCCCATATTTAAAATTAAATATTAAAATTTAAAACTTTTCAAGTTCTCTTATTGAAAATTAAATATTTAAATTATTTAAATTTTATTAATTTATTACAACTTGAGGTGGATTTTTTTATAATAGTAATAATTGAAATTGACCACCTTTACATTAATGACAATAATATATGTTTAATAATAATTTTCTTATATTCTTTACTAATTTTTAATAATAATTATAAATTAAAATTAAAATTATTTTAATTTTCGTTATTAATCATAAGTTGATAAATTTTAAAAAAATAACAAATAAAAATTATTACTATTTCTTTATTAATATATAATGTTAAAAATATTTGAAAATTAAAAAATGTCTCTATATGGTATTTATTATTACTATACCGAATGTATGTATTATTTGAAAAAAATTCTTTAAATATGATTTTTATCTATTATATAAAAGTAAAAATAACTTGAGGAATTTACTCAAAAACAATAACTTGAGGATGCATAATAGAGAAAAATAATTATAACAAAAGTTGAATAAATTTAAGTTTACTAAATAGTATTTTAAAATATTAAAATTATGACTCATTATAGTTATAATTTTTAAAGTTAAAATTATTTCATTTTTGATAAAAAAAAAGTATAAAAAATGTTATTATAACTTATATTAAAACCTTATTACTTGATTTAAAATATTTCAAATTCACTTAAAGGATTTTTCAAATGATTAAATAAATAAATTATTAAATTATTTTTTAAGGATAAGTTATGATTAAAAAACCCAAAACAATAGAATATGTTACAACCAAAGTTTCTAAAATTAATTCAATGCTAATTATTAAATATCAATTACTAAACTTGAGTGATATTAATTATTTACGGAAATAGATATTTTGTACGAGCAATTTAATACACTAAAACTATTATTTTGATGTCTCAACATGGTTTTTTATTATATTTATAATAAAAAATAAATTTTATATTTAGTAATTTAATCACACTATAATAATTTTTATACAATATTAAAAAAAAATAGTGTAAATAAACCCGTGCAACGCACGGGTATTATTTCTAGTAATTTGTATGTCAAAATTTAACTTCTGAACATATACATAATTAACTCTTTGTATTTTATAGTTAATACATCTTATCATCATCATTCATCTTAGTATATTGGTTTTGAAGTACATCTAGTAGTTCCTCAACAAAATTTTGTTTATAAAAAAAAAAATCATTCATCCTTAAAGTAAAGACTATACGTGTGTAAATATTTAGTTTTTCACTTTAATTATGGTACGTAGATGTCAAATAGTAAACCGTATATTTTATATATTGCCTTTACGACACATACAGCCTACTGTCACTAATTGTGTAAGTTTTTAAATATTTTATTTTTTGTACAACAATTTTGATTTTTTAAACTAAAATCAATAGTCAAGATCTTGCTTGAGGGAGGGGTAAATAATCTTTTTGCAAAACATTTTATTTTGCTCTATATGTATGTTGTATTTTTCTTTCTATCTAGATCTTTTTATCATACAACATCATACATATTATCTCTATTAATTCTTTATTTTCTCATTTTTCCCACTCAAGATGGCTATACTACTCATTAGATGTCTACCAAATATTTTCCTTCTTATCATAGGATGTACTTTTCTATACTCACGATATAGCTTTTGCGCGTAAAATAATTTGTTGACACCCACTCACATCTAGAGAAGAAGAGAAGAGAAAGAAATTAGATATCTGATAGATGATCTGATTGAAAAA
Source organism: Lotus japonicus (assembly GCF_012489685.1). Taxonomy (NCBI): domain Eukaryota; kingdom Viridiplantae; phylum Streptophyta; class Magnoliopsida; order Fabales; family Fabaceae; genus Lotus; species Lotus japonicus. The sequence goes on from NC_080042.1 coordinate 70,159,927, forward strand.
GGATGAAAATTATCTATAAGAAAATAAGGGCTGTCTAAATTATCAACGATGGTTACTTAACTAATAAATCCAAAGTGGACTAATGATGTTCAAGATAAGTGAATTTAAAATTTAATAAAAGTTTATTTATTTTTTAATAATCCTATTGGTCAACTTAGATGAGGTTAATTAAGCTACCCACACGAGTGATTCAGACAAATCCGTGAAAAATTAAGCCGTTAAAATAAGATGAAAGAGAATGTGAGTTTAAATATATATAACAAAAAAAATTGGTGGCTAAATTGAATGTAAAAGTAAACATCACCTTTAATTTGGGTACCTCCTTACAATATCTAGGGGTGTTCACTGATGGATTGGATTGGTTTTAAAGGCTTAGTTTGGACTAATGGAACATAATGGAGCGGAACAAAGTGAAACGGAAATAAAATCTATTTTTGTTGTTTGAATATTTTATGATGGAGTGGAACAAATTTACCACTCTAGTGTTTTGATAATGAACGGAACGCAATGAATTATAATGTTTTTATTCTTATATTACCTTCTCTATAAATCACTAATTTACACTATCAATTCCATTGCAGTTACACCAGGTCCTGCACAAATTCTAAACCTTTATGCCAAGGTATGTTGTCAATCTTCACGCAACTCAAAGCAATGACCCTCCTTGATATGTCTGTATCAAGTCCCATAATCCACTAGAATACAACCAGCCCCAATAGAAACAATAGTACCCTCCTCCCTCGTGCATACATCTAGAAACGCAGCCACTTACTCCCTCAACTACTGTCCAAACAAATTGGCAGCATGATGATGAAGAGGCAACATATGAGCAGCAATATCAGGGTGAAGAAGTAACAAATAGTGCAGATATGAGCGGAAGAAAAAAACTTAGCTCCGGATAAAGAGTTTTAGTGAGGGTAAATGAATAATTTCATAAATTAAATAGTTTAACACTTTTTTGTTCCATTCCTTTCCTCCCAATTTGGGAGGGAGCAAAATTGAGGGAAATGAGTGATATCTGATGGAATGTATATCATCCTATTCCATTCAGTTCCATCTAATTTTAAAGATTCCAAATAATGGATCTCTTCCTCCATCCACTCTATTCCACTCCATTCCATCTCCTTCCCCCAATCCAAACGAAGCCAAAGGAAAAGTTATTCGATGTAATCCCATCAATATTTGTAATTTCTTCATCCAATTGATTTATTTTCAAATTCAAATATAAACGGATGTGATTCAATCTATTGTGGTTTTGATTGAATTGGATTTTTCAGTATAAGTTTAACTTTTAATTAAGATTGTAGTATATAAATCTTGAATATATAATAATTATTACAAAAATAAATAATTCACATATAGTATCAATATAACATTTACACAACCAATATTTAAAAAATATATGATTTATGTTTTTTTACTTTGATATTGGTTGTGGGTGATATTACACCAGCAATCCTTTTTCTCACATGAGACTTGTAAACGTTTACTACTTCTTCTCGCATGGTGATAAGCTGACCTACTTCATAAATAGAGATGGTAGAAAATACACATCTGCGGGCCCGACCCAAACCCAACCCGAAATTTTGGGTGAAACTCGATTTTTTAGGGTTTGGGTTTGTGTTTAACCTGAATTTTAAAACTTGTTTAGGTTCGGGTGTGGGATTGATTAAATCCGCACCCAAACCCAAACCCGAAAGTCTTATACATGTAATTACCACCCCTTATATATATTATTAAAGTTACTAAGTAGGGTTTTCTTTAACGTAAAAAATCCATGAACTGTTGTTTATCAGCTTATGTTCATGAACTATATTTTTTCCTTTGCATTGGAAAGTTGATGAGGTTTAATCGCTTATGTTCATGTTATTTTCGGGTCGGATTTTTGAGTTTTTTGCGGGTTCGGTGCTCACATCCGGTTTTGGGTTTGAGTTCGGGTAACTCGAAACCCAAGGGTTTGAATTTGGGTTTAACTTTTACACCCATATTAGTATGAGTTTGGGTTGGGGTTTGGGTTTAAATGTTAAGTTTGAGTTTAAGTTTGAGAATAATCAAACCTGCACCCACGGGCCAACCCAATAACATAAATGTGCATCTCTTTGCTAATTTTGTTTTGCAGTCGAGAAACTGCTGCATACTCGACAAATCATATAAATATTAAGTAACACGTCAAGTGACCGAATGATCATAATTAAAGGATCACTAATAAAGTAATAATCATAAACGATATTGAATTATTTATGATCAAGCTATTTCATTTAAATATCTGCTACAACCATCTTGATTTCCTTCTTCTTAAACAAAATTTTCTATCTTTAACATTATTTCAAAATTCATTTCAGAAAAAAAAAACATTATTTCAAAATTGAACTTTATTGTTATTCCTTTTGGAACCAAAAAGATGTACATTGCTAAGTTAGAAAAAAAAAATCAACAAAAAGGAGGACAACAGACAACAACACAGAGTTAAGATCTCTCTCATAAGCGATACACCCATTAGATGATTCAAACAATTTTCGTCTGCAAATTAGGCAACAAGGTAGAAAATAATCTTAATTGAGAAAAGATAAAACTATTTTTGATTCTTGGAGGTATCAATTATAAATGGTGGAGAATCAATGATAATTATTATTAATTAATTAGCAATGAACACTATTTATCGTGGTAACGATATGAATTCAACAGGTCTACTAAAAATAAAGGTGAGATAAATGATTTTTTTTAAAGTTATTCATTACGAAATCTTTATACCCAAAGGTAATTATGACAAAAAAAAAGGTAATTATGAAACTATCCTAATTCAATGCCAACAAGTTAGACAACCCCTAAAAATAAAGTTATCATATTATTATTAACAGTTTAATTTCTATGTACTAACGGTGTAAAGATTTTTTACACCATTAACCAATCAGATTTTAAGAATTTGAGAAAATCTCTTTTTATTTAATTTCATTAATTGACATGACACATTTTTAAAATCTAATTGGTTAACGGTGTAAAAAAACTTTACACTGAGCAATATCTTTTTCTCTATTATTAATTTGACATCAATTACTTTTATCTCTTTTGTTCTTTTCTCTATTTGTGTTACTCATTAGGGTGGTCTACTAGACATTTTCCTTTATATAAGGATAAACCATCCACATCTCATTCCCAATCATATCCAACTCAAAAGCTTTGTTGATTTACAATGGCCATTCTTAGCTATGCAGCAATAATTGCAGCACTCCTCTGTTTTCTATACATCTTTCATAGAAAACAATGTTGCAGATACCCCCTCTTGGTAGATTACCCTCTCCTTGGCATGTTACCCCCACTTCTCTGGAATCTGTGGAGGGTTCACGATTTCGTAACCGACATACTGAAAATCCATGGAGGAACTGGAGAATTCACTGGACCATGGTTCACCAAAATGGACTTCATGCTCACTAGTGACCCAACCAACGTGCACCACATGATGAGCAAGAGTTTTGATAACTATGTGAAGGGACCTGAGTTTCGTGAAATTTTTGAAGCTTTTGGACATGGAATTTTCACTGCTGATTCAGAGATATGGAAATACAACAGGTCTCTGTTCCACACCCTGTTCAAGAACAGAAACTTTGAGGCGCTTCAAGAGAGAGTCGTTCAGAAGAAGGTGCAGAGTACTCTGCTTCCAATTCTGAGCCATGTGCAGAAACAGGGGACAGAGGTGGATCTGCAAGATGTGTTTAATCGGTTCACGTTTGATAACATATGTTCCATCGTTCTAGGATGTGATCCTAATTGTCTTTCAATTGATTTCCCTGATGTTGCATGTGAGAAGGCTTTCAATGAAATAGAAGAGTGCATCTTCTACAGACACACCCTGCCAAAATGTGTTTGGAAGTTGCAAAAATGGTTTCAAATTGGTGAAGAGAAGAAGATGAGTGAAGCATGTACAACCTTCAATCAATTCATCCTTGAACGCATAGCTTCCAAGAGAAAAGAGCTAAGTGAAAATGAAAGGGACACTCATGATTTTCTAACAATTTTGATGAGAGAAGAGAAGGGACAAGTGGTGCATGATGACAAGTTTTTGAGAGATGCAATATTCAACCTTTTTGTGGCAGGGAGAGACACTATAACTTCAGCTCTCACTTGGTTCTTTTGGGTTGTTGCTACAAACCCATCAGTGGAAGCCAAGATTCTTGAAGAACTCAAAGATAATAACTTTGTGGAGAATGAAAAGATGCTAGGAGTGGAGGATGTGAAAAAGCTTGTTTATCTCCATGGTGTTATATGTGAGTCTTTGAGGCTCTTTCCACCAATTCCTTTTGAGAGGAAACAAGCAATTGAATCTGATGTGTTTCCTAGTGGGCATCATGTTAATGCTAATGCAATGATTTTGATTCCTTTGTATACAATGGGGAGATCTGAAGATGTGTGGGGGAAAGATTGCTTGGAGTTCAAGCCAGAGAGATGGGTTTCTGAGAGAGGAAGCATTGTTCATGCACCATCTTACAAGTTCATTAGTTTCAATGCAGGGCCAAGAACTTGTTTGGGGAAGGACTTGTCCTTCATTCAATTGAAGATCATTGCTACTGCTGTTTTGAGAAACTATCGTGTTCATCCGGTGGAAGGTCATGCTGCTATTCCAAACTTTTCGATTGTGCTTCTTATGCAAGATGGTTTGAAGGTTAGGATAACAAAGAGAGAGAATTGATCGAAGAATTCCCAGTTTTAGAAGTATTAAAGTTGTGAAAATGATTCTCAAGCGTATGTTTCTACTAGACATTCAATAGACATATGTGTTAGCAGCCGTTTTTTATGCCACTTTTGTTTACGACAATAAATACTAAAAATCGGTGTTACAATGTATGTTGATTAAATGTATAATAAAAATGAAATGTTTACATATAATCACTCTAAAAATTAGGGCAAATTGTACTTGTATTCCCTTGTGTTTATTTTTTTTTTCTTTTGGAATAAAAGTAGCTCAATATTATTAATCAATCAAAGAGCTTACATTAGTGCTAAAAATACTCTCCAAACACGGAGGATATTCTTCAATCCAAACAAAATAGTGGGAAGATAATGCAAACTTAACCATAAAGTCCGCAGCCAAATTTGTTGTTCTACAAACTAACAGCAACTGAAAAAAATGAAAAGAACGGGAAAGGAGAACACAATCACGAATGACAGCAGCAAGGTAAGACCTTATGTTTATCATTATTGCATTAACGTACTTCATATTTATTTTATGAAGTTCATTGATATTCCCTTTTTCATACACCATTTTAAATAACATAGAGATATTATTGTGTTGTAATGATAATTCCTATGATATGTTAATGTCTCCGATTTTTAAAATAATGTTGATTAGTGTTTGATTTAGGGGAAGTAGTGTCGGCAATTAAACAAGGAGAATAGTAAAAAACTGTTAGCCACCGCATTGCTCTGTAGCCGCACTGCAACTGTTTTCCTTTCTGCTAAAGTCCAAAGGCACTCAGATTTTGCTGCACCATAACTTCATCATTCTCAAAGTTTAACTCTGGAATTGTATTGAACCACGAAAACAAATGGCCAGATTCTGAATTCCTTAAACCTGAAGAACTTTTAATTTTATGGATTAAGGATGTGTTTGGCTGAATCGTTTATTAAACGCTTATGACAATAAACATTTATCGTATATATCAGGATATCTAGGATTTTCTTGTTGGAAGATTGAAAAAATATAACATTAAAAATGTTAATGAAAATTATATATACTTTAAATAATAAAATTATTTTAATAAAAAAATTAATTCATTCATAGTACTAAATTTATTAATTATTATATCAACTTTTCGTTCTTTGATTGGAGTTTATTTTTAGAATAATTTAAAGATTCATTATGAAGTTCAAAATTATTAATGAATCATTATTTTCAAATTCTTTTTTTTATGTTTTCCGATGTATCAATTTTTTATTTTTATCTTTTACTTCAAAAATTACGTCTGATTCTTAAATGTTCAATATTAAATAATTAATTTATTGGCATATAAATTTTAAATATTTATAGAATGATAAATTACACCCACCTGAAATTGATCCCTAAATTTTTCCTTCCACAACTTATATGTCACTATGCTCTTACCACTTGACCTATCATTCGGAGACACAAGAATAATTACTAATTAGTATTATAAATGTTTTTCAAGTTTATTTTATTTTTTTATTTATTATTAACTATATATTTTCAAAGTTATACCTTTTTTAATTACTATGAAATTGAATATTAATTAGGGAAAAGGTAAATTAACCCCTGAAGCTTGGGTCACGTGCAATTTAGACTCTTATCCTTAAAAATGTGTTCTTAGCTCCTTTATTTTTATAAAGTGTGCGTGCAAAAACATAATATCATTAATATTTTTCTAAATTATCCATATTAAATTCTTAAACTACCCCTTTTAACTACTCACGGTCTTTTATCATATTTTTCTCTATATTTTATATTTCATTATTTTTTCTATTATATTATATATATATTATACATATATTATATTAAAAAAATTACTATTTAATAGTAATATTTCTAATATCGCTTATACACTTTGTTGTACATCTCATGTTACTACTGGAGGGAGTAAGAAAGATGTTGTTGCAACTACTATAAATTCTTCATCATTATCTTGTAATGTTTTAAGGCTGACAAAGAACATGAGGCTAAGAAGTGCAACAATGATGACTAATGAGGCAAAAGAAATCAAAGAGTTTACATATTGGAAATGATGATCAGGTTGGTAGTGGAAGTGAAGAGTATGAAGTTGAAATTCCTTTAGATTTGCTAATCAAAGATGCTAATGATCGATTGATTAATTATAAATATCTAAAACTTTCTCACAATTAAGCAACTTGGGCCCCGACATTAGAAGCTGTCGAAAAGATAAATGGTTACATGCTTTCTCTGATTATTTTTGAAAGGGACATGATTTCTTTGATTACTTCAAACAGTCATGAACATTTGAGCTCCGATAGTAACCACCAAAATTTGAAATATGAGCTGAGTGATTTACCACCAAAATTTGAACGATATAAAATGTTCAGGAACTCTAAATCATAGAATAATATTAAAATGAAGTTGTTATTCGGACCCCTCCATATTTATTCGTACCATGTTAAATTTGTAAAATCTGAAAATGCCCTTATAAATTTTTTCGCTCGCACTTTGATAAACACACATATTTCTTTCTTTTTTTTCCATGTTTAATTTCGAGAAGGAATATGAGACTGTCACTTCTTGGTTAAAGTAATAGGACCATTCTGAGCTCAAATATGCATTCAGAATCTCTAAATTTCTACTCTTTCTCTAGGAGTCGCTTCACAATCAGGAGCGGTGCAGTTTGAAAAATTGGACAATTTTTTGTCTCGGATGCAAAGTCGACCAACTACAAAGTTGAAGAAAAAAATAAAGTAATTGATCTCTTAGCACCTTCAGTCCTTAGATTTGTGTAATTTAGCCGAATTCCTTCATCTGGTATTTTATTTTGAATTTCAAATTTTTTTATTTCACCATAAATCTCCAAATATTCTATCTTAATTTATTGTGGTGGTCTCATAACTTTAAAAAATCATCTTATATCAGTTATGTACAAATTTGCAGAAACACACTTTAAAAGTACGTTAACTACGAACTTCACACTCTAAAAGTGTGTTAACTACACACTTTTAAAGTGTGACCGTAACACATTTTCAAAGTGCGTAAGTAACACACTTTAAAAGTGCGTTTAGTTGTAGAAAAAAACTGAAAACGAACAACGACGAAAGATGAGAGAGGAAAAGATAGGTTGTAGTGGTGGTGGTCGGTAGTGATGACGGTGGTTGTGGTGGTCGGTGGTTGTGGTGGTGGTGGTGGTGGTGAGTGATGAAAGAGGAGAGAGGAGAGAGAATGTGAGGATGAGGTGAGAATTATTTATATTTTTTATTAAGGGCATTTAAGTATTTAAAAGGGGTTCGAATAGACGTGGAGGTTCGAATAACAACTCTCGTATTAAAATTAGGATCTCCATCATGCTTTTGAGAAATATATACTAATAGTATGTCTATGCAATAAGATAAGGTTAATTGTTAATGAGTTTGGAAAAAATAACAAAAGTCGTACAAATAAAATATATACATAAGTTTTTATATGAGAACATGAAAATAAAATGTGACTGTTAGATCTAATCTTGAACGGTCTAGGTTAAAACGAATTAATAGTCATGTGATCACTTAGAAAAGTCGTGTGGCTTTTTAACAAAGTGACATGACTATTAATTTATTTTAATCTGAACCGTTTATGATTGGATCTAATTGTCGTGTTTTATTCTCATATTCTCACAGCAAAACATCTTTATCATGAGATTAGTTCTTCTTATAACAAAAAAAAAATTGTCATTTCTCATGGTTTGAATCCTAAACACTTCATTATTTGTCTCACTCATTCTTTATGTTTCATACCTTTTACCCCTTGACCTAACCTCGTGACATCATACAAGTCATGACATTAGTTTATGTAAAAGTACTTGTACCTGAATTCTTGGGGACTGTCTTATTTAGATATGTTGGATTTTTGTCATATTCACATATATGGGCTAGCTACTTTTTCTACTTCCTAATTCCAAAGTATTCAATTTAATGCGACGTATCTGTTTTAAAACAGCTAATAATGAAGGGGACAACTATGCGTTTCCAAGAAATAAATAAAACAAAAAGAATTTAATATATATATATATATATATATTTAATTGATTGATAGCATAATACAGACCTCTAATTATATTTGTGATCTTGAACACTTTATTATTTGTCCCACTTTTAAAATTTGGGTTCCAAATCCCAACCTAATCCACCAAAAAAGGTGGGCAAAACGGGCTGGCCCAGCGGGTCAAATCCATTTTGCCACCCATAATATCAAGGATATTAGTGACCAAAAAAAATAATATCAAGGATATCAACACTAAGATGACATTGGTTTCCTTGCAATTTTTTTTTATTTATTCTTTCACATATAGACATATTCTCATTATCACTCAAATCTGCCTTCTGCAATTGCATGATTGGCTTCGGAATGAGGATTTGCGAGTGGACTGGGCGAGCCCCTAGAGGGGCAACGCCCAGCGTGTAGCCCGCCCCGAGGCGGGGCCCTGGCCTTAAGTTGGGCCTCGGCCTTGGAGGCCCAATTGGCCCAATAGGTAGTGTACAAGTTCTATAAATAGGAGGTAGTTACCAATTGTAAGGGACTTTGGCTCACTTTATGAAATAACACATGAAATTCAGCATTCTCATTCTCTCTTTAGCACATTCTTCCACTCTCTAGGTACTATCCCTTCTTTCAATGTTCATTCCCAGAACATTTGGCGCCGTCTGTGGGGAATATAAACTTTCTACTCTCATTCACGTGGATTGATTGTGCAAGAAGCTATCTCTGATTACGATTAGGCAATTCTCTAGTTTTCTGATTCTGATTCTGTGACCGGCGTTCGTCTTTCGATCGAGTTTGTGTCATTCCTGGATGGAGACTCGACGCAGGAAGCAGCATCATTCACCAGTGCGACAGCGAATCTCGCCGCCTCGACGGCCTCATCGAGTTGTCCTGGATTCTCCAATACGAACAGCGGGAGTACAGGCTACACGCACTTCTGTGCCGCCTTCTCCTATTCCATCACCACCACCTCCTCCATCGCCTTCGCAGATCGGATCTCTGGAGCGCTCACCAGAGAATTCACCTGCTCCGGAGCAACAACCGGCGGTGACACAGGAGCAATGGCGCCATATGATGCGCAGCATTGGCAACATCCAGCAGCGGAATGAGCATCTACAAGCTCAGTTGGATTTCTACCGCCGCGAGCAACAAGACGATGGAAGCAGGGAAGCGGATTCCGTAGCTGAGTTCCGCCCGTTCTCGGAGGATGTTGAGAGTGTGGCGATTCCAGATAATATGAAAACGTTGGTTCTGGATTCTTACAATGGAGATTCTGATCCAAAGGATCATCTTCTGTATTTCAACACGAAGATGGTGATAATTGCGGCATCAGATGCGGTGAAGTGCAGGATGTTTCCATCGACGTTCAAATCGACGGCGATGGCATGGTTCACAACTTTGCCGCGCGGATCGATTTCGAATTTCAGAGACTTCTCATCCAAGTTTCTGGTGCAATTCTCGGCGAATAAGAATCAGCCGGTGACGATCAATGACCTATACAATATTCGCCAACAAGAAGGAGAGTCACTGAAGGAGTACATGGCAAGGTATAGCGCTGCATCGGTCAAAGTAGAGGACGAGGAGCCTCGAGCCTGTGCTCTAGCATTCAAAAATGGTTTGTTACCGGGAGGGTTGAACAGCAAGTTGACACGCAAGCTGGCGCGTTCGATGGAAGAGATGCGTGCTCGCGCCAGCACTTATATTCTTGACGAAGAGGACGATGCTTTCAAAAGAAAGCGCGCGAAACTGGAAAAAGGCGACACGTCACCCAAGCGCGCGAAAAAAGATAAGAATGGCGAAGATAAGGGGGATGGAAGGCAGCAAAGACAAGATAAAGGGAAGGCGGTGTTAAAGCCGACCAAGGAGCAATTATATCCACGACGTGATGATTATGAACAACGCCGGCCTTGGCAATCTAGGTCTCATCGCCAGCGGGAGGAGGCTGACATGGTGATGAACACAGATCTAGCAGATGTGCTCCGCGAGGCGAGGGGCACAAATCTAGTGGATGAGCCAGAGGTCCCGAAGCATCAACCACGGGATGCCAATCCCAAGAAGTGGTGTGAATACCATCGGTCCGTCGGGCATGACACGGACGACTGCTGGACTTTGCAGCGGGAGATTGATAAATTGATTCGGGCGGGATATCAAGGAAATCGCCAAGGCCAGTGGCGCAACAACGGCGACCACAGAAAAACGCATAAGCGGGAGGAGGAGCGAACGGACAATAAGGGAAAGAAAAAGCAGGAATCAGCGGCTATCGCCACAAAAGGAGCTGATGACACGTTCGCTCAACACTCAGGACCGCCCGTCGGGACCATAAGCACCATCTCTGGAGGATTTGGGGGTGGTGGCGACACCCATGCGGCACGGAAACGCCATGTTCGCGCAGTTAATTCAGTTCATGAAGTTGCTTTCGGATTCGTGCATCCTGACATAACAATCTCGATGGCAGACTTTGAGGGGATAAAACCTCACAAGGATGACCCTATAGTAGTGCAATTAAGGTTGAATAGTTTCAACGTTAGAAGGGTACTCCTGGATCAGGGTAGTTCGGCTGATATTATCTATGGTGATGCATTCGACAAGCTGGGACTAACTGATAATGATCTGACTCCATATGCGGGAACCTTGGTAGGTTTTGCAGGTGAGCAAGTAATGGTGCGAGAATACATTGATCTAGACACAATATTCGGGGAAGATGAGTGTGCCAGGGTTTTGAAGGTAAGGTATCTGGTTCTCCAGGTGGTGGCATCTTACAATGTCATCATTGGGCGAAATACATTGAATCGCCTCTGTGCTGTGATTTCAACAGCCCACTTGGCAGTCAAGTATCCACTAAGCAACGGAAAAGTTGGCAAGCTGAAAGTTGACCAGAAGATGGCGAGGGAATGTTATAATAATTGCCTCAACTTGTACGGCAAGAAGAGTGCGTTGGTCGGACACAGATGTTATGAAATTCAAACTTCGGATGAAAATCTTGACCCACGTGGCGAGGGGCGAGTGAACAGGCCCACACCAATTGAGGAAACAAAGGCGGTAAAGTTTGGCGATCGCACTTTGAAGATTGGGACCAGATTGACAGACGAGCAGGAGACGCGCCTGACAAAGTTGCTATGTGAGAACTTAGATTTGTTTGCTTGGAGCTGCAAGGACATGCCCGGAATTGATCCAAACTTCATCTGCCATCGATTAGCATTGAATCCAAGTGTCAAGCCAGTTTCACAACTCAGGCGGCGCTTGGGCGGAGACAAGGGGAAGGCGGTACAACAGGAAGTCGACAAGCTGCTGGCGGCAGAATTCATCAGGGAAGTGAAATATCCGACGTGGTTGGCGAACGTCGTGATGGCGGATGTGCGTGGACTACACAGACTTAAACAAGGCATGCCCAAAGGATTCGTATCCCCTTCCCAGCATTGATGGTCTTGTTGATGGTGCCTCGGGCAACGAACTGCTTAGCTTGATGGATGCTTATTCTGGTTATCATCAAATCCGCATGCACCCGGCGGACGAAGACAAAACGGCTTTCATGACCGCCAGAGTCAATTATTGCTATCGCACCATGCCATTTGGATTAAAGAATGCTGGGGCGACCTACCAAAGGTTGATGGATAGGGTTTTTGCTGGACAGGTGGGAAGAAACATGGAAGTTTACGTTGATGATATGATCGTTAAGTCAGTACGTGGTTTGGATCATCATCAAGATCTGGAAGAAGCATTTGGCGAGATAAGGAAGCACAATATGCGCCTCAACCCGGAGAAATGCTCTTTTGGTGTTCAGGGTGGCAAGTTTCTAGGATTCATGATCACATCCAGAGGGATAAAGATAAATCCAGATAAATGCAAGGCGATTCAACAGATGAAAAGTCCCTCTAATGTAAAAGAAGTCCAACGTTTAACAAGGCGAATAGCTGCTCTATCTCGATTTCTCCCTAAGTCTGGCGATAGATCCTTCCCTTTTTTCAAGTGTCTTCGAAAATGTTGCATTCGAGTGGACAGCGGAGTGTGAAGAAGCTTTCGTTCGTCTCAAGGAACTCCTGTCATCACCGCCAATCTTGTCAAAACCAATACAGGGACACCCGCTGCACTAGTATTTTGCTGTGAGCAATAGTGCACTGAGTTCTGTGATACTGCAGGAAGTGGATGGCGAGCATCAAATCGTTTATTTTGTTAGCCACACACTCCAGGGTACAGAGATCAGATACCGGAAAATTGAGAAGGCAGCACTGGCGGTCCTTGTCACCGCCTGGCGGTTGAGACCTTATTTTCAGAGTTTTACAGTGAAGGTGCGGACGGATTTGCCCCTGAGACAAGTGTTACAAAAACCGGATTTATCAGGTAGATTGGTCGCCTGGTCGGTTGAATTGTCCGAATATGGGTTGCAATATGATAAGCGAGGCACGGTTGGCGCACAGTCGCTGGCTGATTTTGTGGTAGAGTTGATCCCAGATCGGTTTGAAAGAGTGGGCACTCAGTGGACTCTCTTTGTAGATGGATCCTCCAATAGCAGTGGCAGTGGCGCGGGAGTAACGTTGGAAGGACCAGGAGATCTAGTACTGGAGCAATCGCTGAAATTCGAGTTCAAGGCCACAAACAACCAGGCAGAGTATGAAGCTCTCATCGCCGGGTTGAAGTTGGCGCGTGAAGTAAAGATCGAAAGTTTGTTGATAAGAACGGACTCGCAGTTGGTGGAGAATCAAGTGAAGGGCACTTTCCAGGTTAAAGATCCCAATCTGATCAAGTACCTTGAGCGAGTGCGATATTTGATGACACTTTTTCAAGAGGTTGTAGTAGAGTATGTTCCTCGGGCAGAAAACCAGCGGGCGGACGCGTTGGCCAAATTGGCGAGCACGCAGAAGCCCGGCAACAACAAAAGTGTGATTCAGGAAACGCTGGCGTGCCCCAACATTGAAGGCGAGCTCATGGCATGTGTGAACAGAGGGGCGACGTGGATGGGACCCATATTATCTATCTTGGCGGGGGACCCGGCGGAAGTGGAGCAATGCACGAAGGAGCAACGGCGAGAAGCGAGCCACTATACTCTCATTGACGGACACTTGTATCGCCGTGGTTTTTCGACGCCACTGCTAAAATGCGTACCGCCGGAAAAGTACGAGGCGATAATGACTGAGGTGCATGAGGGAGTGTGTGCAAGCCACATTGGGGGGAGATCTTTGGCTTGCAAGGTGTTAAGGGCGGGATTCTACTGGCCCACCCTCAGGAAAGATTGTATGGACTTTGTGAAGCGGTGCAAAAAATGTCAAGTGTTTGCTGATTTGTCTAAGGCACCGCCAAAAGAGCTGGTAACGATGAGCGCCCCATGACCTTTCGCCATGTGGGGTGTGGACTTGGTAGGACCTTTTCCGACCGCCAGGTCGCAAATGAAGTTTATATTGGTAGCGGTGGACTACTTCACTAAATGGATTGAAGCCGAGCCCCTGGCCAAAATAACCTCTGCAAAGATAGTCAACTTTTACTGGAGGCGTATCGTTTGTAGGTTCGGGATCCCAAGGGCGATCGTCTCCGACAACGGGACCCAGTTTTCAAGCAACCAAACAAGGGAATTTTGCAAGGAAATGGGCATACAGATGAGATTCGCCTCTGTGGAGCATCCGCAAACGAACGGGCAAGTAGAATCTGCGAACAGGGTAATTCTGCGTGGACAAAGGCGACGGCTTGAGGAAGCTAAGGGAGCCTGGCTGGATGAACTCCCAGTGGTACTATGGTCGTACAACACCACTGTGCAATCTACTACAAGAGAAACCCCCTTTAGGATGACCTATGGGGTAGATGCCATGTTGCCGGTGGAGATTGACAATTTCACATGGCGGACTCAGCCGGATTTTGAAGGGGAGAATCAAGCCAATATGGCGATGAAGTTGGATCTTTTGTCCGAAACGCGTGACGAGGCGCACATTCGGGAAACGGCGATGAAGCAGCGCGTGGCCGCCAAGTATAATAGTAGGGTTCGTGTTCGAGATATGCAAGTTGGCGATCTGGTCCTAAAGTGGCGGTCAGGAGCCCCGGGAAACAAGCTGACTCCGAACTGGGAAGGACCTTACCGCATTATCAAAGTTCTTGGTACAGGGGCCTATCACTTGGAGGAGCTTGATGGAAGGCGACTACCCAAGTCGTTCAACGGTTTGAGCCTGCGCTATTATTACAGTTGATCGTGGGCAAAGTGAATTCGCCGAAGATAGATATTTTCAATTTCTCTAAAAGTACCTCAAAACTCTCCATTGTAACAAGAGCGTGCTCTTTTTCTCCGAAAGGAGTTTTTTAACGAGACGCTCCATCAATAAAACGAAAGTTCATGAAATCCACATCCAAAAATTCCAGGGATTCCCTGACGATCGGAATTGCCGATTGATATAAAGAATTACGGCGATCACTAGGTGGGACAAGCTTGATCCCCATAGGGGCTTGCTGGAACCCTGAAGGTGGCGGCGATTCCACAAAGGGCCTTTGACGCCTGGGAATCTCCCCCCGGAAAGTCTAATGTGATCGCCGGTCCCGTAAACGACGTGCTGGGTAAGTCTCGCTAGAATACGACGAGCACCATAAACTAGGCAAAGGACTTGGGACCCCCAAATGGCCATTGGGACCCAAGCATTGTAAGCCCCGGGCGAAGCCCTCAAGAATGGAGGCCGTTTATTCCTTTGTGGAAAACGTCTAAAGTCTTGGCGGTGAAATACCAAGCAACAAGTCCTAGTTAAAATCAATGCACGAAGTCGTTAGGCGTAATTCAATCATATGACGCGTGAAAAAATAGCGCAAGATATAAGGTCGGCGAATGAATAAGGTGGAAGGCGAGTGCTTGGTCACTCAGGATGTTGAGTATCTTATTACTCCGGCGTATTGGGGCGTTAAACTACGAAATTCATTCTTAAATTTTTTAAACAATAAGAATGCGGCGACCAAAAAAATGTACGGCGAAAGCAATCCAACAAAATTTACAAAGTATTCAGAGGCGATATAAAAACTATGGCGAAGGGTTGCTTATATATAGGAATGACGGAAAGTGCATTACAGAGGGCGGTAAAGGCTAAGTAAAATTAAAATTACACTATTCATTATTTCTTTCTTCCTCTCCTGTTTCTTCTTCTTCTTCTTCAGTTGCCGTCCAGAGTGTGGGTCAATTAGAGGAGGATCGTCAGGACCAACCAGTCCTTCAGCGGTGATCTCTTTCATTACTCCCATAGCGCTAAAATCAAGGTTCGGGAACAAATGTTGGGCCTGGTCTTTGGCGAGGTAGAAGCCGCGCTCGCGATTGTCATAGGCAATGTCAGCGGCTTGTTCTCTCGCCTCAGCGGCTTTGGCTTTCTCCATCGCCAGCTCGTCCTCTAGCCCTTTAATCTTCGCAAGATGGGTGGTAATCTCGGCATCTTTAGTGGCGAGGGCTTCCCCATGAGCTTCGTTCGCCTTCTTGATCTCTTCGGACGTGGCTCGCATCACCGCCTCCATGTCAGACTTCGCCGAAGCCAAGGACTCAGCGGACTTTTTCTCTTGCTCCGCCAGCGCCTTTTTCACTGACTCCAGCTCAGCGCGCAATGCTTCGAGCTCTAACTCCTTAGCAACCAGCGCCTCGTCCCTGGCGATCAAGTCTTTCTCAGCTTGGTCTTTTTCCTTTTTGCAAGCTTGGAGACTTGCATCGAGATCATCCGCTTCTTCCTTCATCAGCGCCAGTTGATCCTCCAGTTCGCCGATTTTAATTCCTGCCGTACCAATCAACTTGTCAGCCTGGACTTTTTCTTTGCCCGCTTGATCTAGCAGTTTGTCGAAGCGTTTCTTCCAAGCGGCGACATCCTCCTGGTGCTTGATGTTCTCAGTCCTCAACCGTTCAGTTTCAGCAGCGGCGGCGTTGAAATTGTCAAACGCATGGACAAAAATACACCCAGCGCGTAGAAGACAAGCAAGGGTTTCCTCCTTGGTTTCATTAATACCCCGGCTCAAAACTTCTTTCTCTATGGCGTCACGGTTGAGGCCGGTAAGCAAGAATTCTGAAGGTTCAATGGCGTTGGGAAGCATGTTGTAGTAGCTGGAGAAACCGCCCTCTTTACTAGGAGCTTGCTCGATCTGGGTCGCTTCAAAGGTAGCGGCGGCATCAGGAGAAGGTCTCTCTTCGCGGCGAGGCGGGGAAGACGCGGAGCGCCCATCATCTGTCGGGGGTGGGCTAAGAGGTGCGTCTTGGCGAGGGGGAGACCTGCGGGTTTCATTTTCTTTTTCTCTCTCCCCAGCAGGAGCATCGGAGGACACGGCAGCTTTTGTGGCATTGACGGCGACAAGTTTCTCAACAGCTGAGGGTTGAGAAATGTTGGTGGTTGTGTCGGCGGCTGGTGACTGGTCAACAGAGGTTGTTGTGGAACCGGCAGAGGCGGCTGTGGCGCCTACAGTAGTGGACTTGGCGGCGGCTGCGATGGCCGCGCCCGCGGTAGCGGAATTGGGAGCTGGGGTGGTGGTGGACTCGGTGGCCGTGGCGGCGGAGGCTTTAGCAACCTTTTTGCCTTTAGGCGCAGCGGCAGTAGTAGGCTGAGCGCCAGGGGTGGAAGAGCCGGCGGCAGAGGAGACTTTGACCAATTTCCTCCTTTTGGGGGCTTGGGCGCCCTCAGCTTGGTTCTCAGCACCGCCCCGCTTTTTCCCATCGCCCTCGTTGTTGAACTTTGGAGAAAAACGGGCCATTCTCCTCTCACGAGCTTTCAAGAGCTCAGCGTTGGTGAAATTCATATCTTCTGCAGCAATAAATAAGGAAAAAGGGAGGTCAGTAGCAACATAAGAGAT
The DNA here is from genome assembly GCF_012489685.1 of Lotus japonicus. Lineage (NCBI taxonomy): Eukaryota > Viridiplantae > Streptophyta > Magnoliopsida > Fabales > Fabaceae > Lotus > Lotus japonicus. Next base: position 70,177,388 of record NC_080042.1, read on the forward strand.
AGGAAAGAAAATAGAGATGATAAAAGTAAACTATAAGTGACCTAGATATTTGGGTGTCCTTGAGAGGCGATCACCCTCAAGGACTGTTGAGCAGTCAAGAACAGGAAGTGGGGCGAGGAGATTTAATAGGGCTTTGTCGTTGGCAGACAAAGATTCTTCTGAAGGATCGGTAATCCCATTAGGCTTCTCCGTCCAGTAAAGGGGAAAAAGGGCAGTCCCGTCCCTAAGGGTGAAGGCCTCTGGATAGGCGGGGTGGACCGCCACGCGGAAGTTTCTTCGGGCAAAAGAGGACTTGGCGTTGCTTTTATGAGGATTCAAGCATTTACGGCCAGCCCGGACCTTTAAAGAAATCCACCCTTTATTTTTGATGGACTTGGGGTCAACATCGTAGAGGTAAAAGAAGTTGGTGGGAGATGGGGCGGTGCCAACAGCGGCGCACAAGATCTCAAAGCACCGGATGAAGGCCCAGGCATTGGGGTGAAGTTGGCAAGGAGCCGCGTTGATATCGCGGAGAACGGTCTGAATGAAGGGCGAAAAAGGAAGTCTGACTCCAAGCTCGCCGAATGATAAGTGCCAAATTTACCTGATTTTCTATATTAATTTCGGCACTTATCTGTTCTAAATGTGTACGTTATCTTTCAAATTATCCCTCAATAAGGTTAATTTAGTAAGTAGATAGTTTTTATATAGATAAATGTAAGATATGTTAGTTTTATCATTTAGACTCTTTGGTTTTTATTGTAGGAGAAAAGTCAAGAAGATCCAACCATTTGAAGATCAAAAGGGCTAAAAATATTGAAGTCCGCTTAAGCCAAATGTTTCCTCGCTTAAGCCAAATTACATGGCAGTAGCAATGGTTCTGGAAGACAATTTGGCTTAAGCGAGAATTGGTCTCACTTAAGCCAAAGACCTTACCTGAAGGTGAAGAAACCTGCTCGCTTAAGCGACACCTTTATCAGCTTAAGCGAAACTGTTGCCCTGTTTTATAAAAGGCTCGACCAGATCAGAATTGAGGCATCTCTTGACATATTTTGGACCTCTTAGAGAGAAAATTGCATAGAGAAGAAGGAATGGAACTTTGGGAGCTTTGATCCACCATCCATCGTGCTTGAGACACACCGAGGACGGCACGGGTCACCGCTTTCACCTTAGTTTCCTCTTGTAAGCTTTGTAAGCAATCCATGGATATGGGTTGCTAAGTTTCTTTGTTGGATTTGGATGTAGCCTTTAACTATGACTTATTCTTCTTGATTTCTATATGAAAATATCGTTTCTATTACATGATTCAATGGTTTTCTCTTGTTCTTAATGCTATGTTTTAGTTTGCGCACCTAGAACATATCGCTTGATTCGGCGTAAGAGCGGAAGCTACAACGTCTAGAGTCCGACCTAGAGTTAACCATCTAATAAATCTAATTGCTAGGAATAGAGTTAGGTTTGTTAGTCCCTTAAACATCTGAGCTTAAAGATAACTTAGCTTTTCTATGCATGTGAGGAATCAATGTTTTGGAAAGTAAGTTATAGATATCCACTCATGTGAGGAATCAATGAAGTAGGGTAGAAATGGTGTAGATGAATCATGGATAGGAATGAATATTCATATAGAATCATAGGACACTAATAGTTAAACGGTGAACTCCAATTCCAACAGCTTTCTCTCTTGATATCAATTGTTTTACTCTCGCTTTGTTTAATTTGAATGTGTTTTGGTCACCGAAACAATTATCAACCTTTTGAAAATCTATTGCTTGGGTAATTTTACTAAAGAACGACATTTGTGTTAGCAATTCCCTGCGGATACGACAAAACCCTATGCTATACTACAATTGAATCTTGAGGATTTTGAAAGTAGTATCAGTGTAGAAAAATCTCTCAACACCGAACATATACTCATAGGTAAAAAAGAAATGAGATCCCTTTACATCGCCGTCGGCCCTGTGAAGCCAGGGGCGGTCTTCAGCACTGCAGGGCCAAATCCGGAGTTTGGCGTTTATTTCGTCATCATCAGACAAACCGCCAAGGCTACTTACGAATTCCACGATAGTCTCCCTATCCTGGAAAACGGAAGGTTGGTCAATGGCCTCGTGTGAGGGCGCTATTTGGACTGGGAGGGCAGGGTTGTGAAAGTTTTTAATCGGTACTGAGGGACCTCCGGGACCTCTAAACGGAGGCCGCCGGCTGCGGTAGAGTCAGGATCACTCCCAGAAGAAGAGGAGGTGCGATTAGGGGAATTAGGGTTTGAAGTCATCTTCTATAATCAAATGAGGGGAAGGGGAAAAAGACGAGTAGAGATATGATGCAGAGATAAGGGAAGGAGGACTCACCGGAGAAGGATGTGAAGAGTGGGTAGCGGAAAGGGTGGTAGGCAACGGCACCAGAGCGGAAGTTGGAAGAAGGAGCTTGGTAGGCAATAAGGGAGGTAAAAAACGGTCTCGGAAAGGGATGATTGTAGGGAAGAAGGGTTTTTATAGGCAGGGGGGAGAAGTTGGAAAGGTGACGCGTGTGGGACACGTGTGGAAGATTGGAAGTCATGATGGTTTTTTGGGGAAGTGGAACGCGTGTGATGGGGTTTACTGCGCACGATGGGACAGTTATGAAAAGTGAAGTGACGGTTCCGGAGAAAGAGGAAAACTGATGTAACTGACGCGTCACGTGGAGCAGTTAGGGATTTGAAAGGTTTTTGAAATAAGAGGAAGCGCGAAAGGCCTCGCCACCATAGAAGCCAAACGCCATCGCCTGACAAAGTAATACCAGCATTAAAGTTTAGTCACTTGCCAGGGGCATTGCCAGCCAACACTCGGGTGATCAGTACCTGACCAATGCTTGCCACCTTTCTCACCGGCGAACGATCGCTCACCTACTCCAACCAATCGCCAGTACGGAGCGATCGTTCTCGCCGCTTGTGGACTTGTTGACTTGTGGACTTGCCGGTTTGGGTTGTTCGCCAAAACCAAAAATGCTTGTTTCCTTTTGCTTACGCCATGTTGGCGACGTAGTTTACTTCTTTTTTCAAGCCATGTTGGCAGCTTAGATCCCAGTGTACTATAGGATACATGTAAAGGCATTTAAAAGACACACTTAGCTCTCATACTTCGAGCTCGGTGTCTTGTGGACTAGTGGACTGGGCGAGCCCCTAGAGGGGCAACGCCCAGCGTGTAGCCCGCCCCGAGGCGGGGCCCTGGCCTTAAGTTGGGCCTCGGCCTTGGAGGCCCAATTGGCCCAATAGGTAGTGCCCAAGTTCTATAAATAGGAGGTAGTTACCAATTGTAAGGGGCTTTGGCTCACTTTATGAAATAACACATGAAATTCAGCATTCTCATTCTCTCTTTAGCACATTCTTCCACTCTCTAGGTACTATCCCTTCTTTCAATGTTCATTCCCAGAACAGCGAGCTGCCCATTGTTAAGGACACATGAGCAGGAATACAAACTCATGAAAATTTTACTTTGTATTCAAGAGCTACTATTCTTTAGTTAATTTTTCAGCTTTTGTGGACTCATTAAAAAGGGTCTTAAATTGATATAGGATTGTCATTTTCTGCTCTTTCTTTAACTACTCATAAGTTGATATATCAGCCTTTGTGTGTTAGCTTATACCTGATATATGCTTGTAAAAAAAAAAGCTTATGCCTGCTATATTCTTCTCTGCCATTGGTTCCATAATGTCCATTTTACCTGTAATCCATGTATGTTGTAGTCTTTGGGGCTTGGGGCTTTCTTTATGCTTTCCAAGGCAAATTAAAACATTAAGAATGATGATTTTAGTAGTGTACGATGCACTTTTATTGATGCTTTGAATTTTACTGAATTTGGTATATTGGTTAAATACTTTGATTCTTCCCCTTGCTCCTTTGCTTTATCAACCCTGTCGGTGGGTACTTCAATCCTCAATTCATCAATTTGCTTAATTTTTCATTTGTGTGCCTGAGAAAATGGTTCACAGAATTACTCCTCAGTACGCGGTTTTGGAGCTTTTTTGCATGTGAATACTTAGTTTTCTTCTCTGATTAAAAACCAAACCTGCTTAGGGCCTGCTTAGGTTATTGCTATTGGGATTCAAAAACAATAGGGAAACAGGTCTTGGTTCAGCTTTTGTTCTATTGCTGACTTGGTTCACTTTATGTTATAAACAGTTGAATAAATTGCATGCTGTATTATGTATGATTCCAATTAATTAGTGCTACTCTTAGGAGTGTGATCATATTTCTTAAAACTGAGAACATATATCTTGGTTACAGTTTTTGCATTGTAGTCATTGATTATGAATGCAAATTTTTGGTCATATTTCTCCTACAGTAGTGAAAAATAAAATTCTTTAAATGTGCTTATCTACTACACCTTAAAAGAAAGACAAGAAATCACTATTCCTAAAAGAACTTCCAATCTCAGCCGTCCATTTGACTCTCTCTTCTTCATTTGATGTCTTTAATCGTGGCCCTTCCTTTGTGAGACTTTTTTCATCTGTATTCTACTCTAGCTGCTCAATTTCGCTGATGTCACAGAACGTCGTGATGAAGTATGCAATGGAGAGGAGTTTAATTTTGTGGGTATTCGTCACCCCTGCAGCACCTGTCCCTGTAGCGTGTTTCAGGTTTATGTGTAGTTGGAAGCGGGAGGAGCTGTGGATGTTGCGAGGAAGGAGATGACCTCACTGCTTGCGTTGCTGGATTAGGTTTTCCTGTTGACCAGGATTTGGAGTTTGATTTGTTCAGAATGTGTTGTCTGCAGGAGAAAAATAGAAGTGTATCAGAAGCCATGTCAGGTTAGTACAAGAGGTTTGGTATGCATAGTTGTGAAGCATGTTTGCTGCTGAAACTCAATTCAATTTAATTGAATTTAATTTTTGAAATGCTCAAATGTTTCTCACTTGAACTTGTCTCTAAATACTGCTATCTTGTGTTCTTCTTGGTGTTCTTGCACAGAGCAATTTTTCTTTACCGCTTGTTCTTTCCATCCCCTTCGTAGCTTATAAATAGTACTAAAAGCAGGGCTTCTTGGTTCCGTCTTGTCTTTATTTTTCCCTGACTCTGGTTCCCTTTCCAGGTTGTTGTGTGCATTTTCTCATGATGATTTTGAACTCAATGTTTCAGGATCAAGCAAACAAGATTTACTGAACTATGGACAAAGTGGCTTACAGAAGTAAGAAGTAAGAACAACTATGAACAAGAGCTTCATCAACATACTTTGTTTTTTACTCAAATTATATTTTACTGCTAGATATTATTATTATGGCTTTTGCTTTGCATGACTAAGGTGTTTTGTTATCTGGAAGCCTTCGAAGCAAGAACCTTCAGTAGAACCAGAAGATTCAGTTCCAGATCTATACTGCTGACAAGGTCAGCAGAGTTTATCTAAATTTTCTTAATTGGTTTGTTGCTTATGAAATGCTTAACCTTGGTGTCAGGACTCTGTTTTCCTTACTTTCTATAATTCTTAATGTCTTGCTGCCGGCATGATCATATCTGGAAATCCTTCTAGAATTGATTTTAAAGTCCAAATAATTCAGAATAGGAACTTTTGTGAGTAGCTTTTGGAAAAAGATAAGTCCAAACATGTCATAATCTCTTGCATGTTTAGAGATTTTTTATTTGCTTTACTTTTGTTAAGGTGATCTCTTGCATGTTGAGTCATGTGGATTTCAGTAGAGCAGAGAAAAACCACTAACCAGTTTGCTTTCACATTTAAAACCTTTAAGAATATTCATTTTCTCATAAAAACTACTGAAAGTAACTTCTCCTAGAATCACTTTTTCCCTTAACATAAAAATTTATCAAAGTTCTTAAACACACTAAGAGTGACAGCTGTTCACGGTACAGGACTGTGAGAATTTTAAGCTCTAAGCAATTCTCTGTATAGAACCCAAGTATGTTAATAATCTCTATTTAGTTTTCAACAAATGTAACGAATCTAATACTAATCAACTAATGATAATTCATTTTGTCATTATGGAAACTCACAAAAGCTGTTTTCCTTATTGTTTTTTCATAAACCTAAGAATGATGCCACCGATCACTTTTATTAACACAAACAAATCCATACACCAATTTCTAAATGGCATTTTTAGTAGCGTGAGAAAATAGGAAATATAGTAAATATGTATTCGCTTTTGACTACAGGAAAAAGGGACACAGTACATATCAAGAAGTATAACACCTATTTTACTAATTAAGAAAATAATATTTTTTTCATGAATCAAAATGTTCAAGCCTATATGTTTTTCATCAAATTTATTTTCTTGCTTATTTATATCTCAAACTTTTAACTGGGTTTGTTAATGCAGCTGAAATGTTGGTATTGGATTTCCAACATTGCATTCTAACTCTTGGCATGGCCATTCAGATTCCATCTATGATAGGTCCTCAAAATGGTGGAGGCGATGTAAGCAAAAAAAGTTCATTTTTTTTCTTTTGGTGCGATTTTCTTTTTCTGTTTAGTTCATGTTTTACAATACTAAGAATTAATTCGATGCAGGCTGGGAAGACCAAAGTTATCTAGGCATGGCACACACCTTGAAGTCATCAGCAATGAGTGATGACTGTGGGGTGGTTGATGTCTGGTCTGTGTTGATGTCATCTGTATACTGAGTTTAGATTGAGAGTTCCAAACTTCATGGCTTCCCGCTCTGCAATGCACTTAAGCTATGTTTCAAGTGTGTATAAATACTGCTCTTTGGGTTGAAATTTATTCTCATCCCCTCCCTTTCATGTGACATTGATTTCGTGCCATAATCCAATTGTTTTACCTCAATGGTTGAGATTGGTCCTCCAGGTAATTCCATCAAAAACTTAATTTCTGGTAGAGACAGGCTGAGAGCTCGAGTCATCCGAAAGTGGGACATGTACCTGTTGGGTGAACCATCCAAGCCATATGCTATCCACATGGTTATTGTTGATATTGAGGTTTATGTCCTTTTCTAAAGACTCTTTATTTTGTATGCCAAATTGTATTTACCATGACTACTATCGATGGTTTATGGTGTTTTTCAACAACTGTGCATGGTTTCTTGTGTTTCTCAAATATTAGGATACCCTCTTTATTTTCTTGAGTGGTGTACCAATCAACCCTATTTATTTTCTTGAGTACTTATGTGTTTTTTAGTCATGGTAAATGGGTTATTCTCAAGACATGATATCTTGTGTTTTCATAATATTAGGATATAGTTTTAATATGGTTGGTTCGAGTGTTTATATTTTGATAGAAAGGTTATGTTGCTTGAAAGGAAAACAGAAAAAAGAAAACAAAATGGCATGAAAGGAACTTTTCAACCTCTCAAATAATTCTCTTTGCTTTGAAATTTCTTTGATGCTTCAGAATTAGGATGCATATAAGCATGCTACTAATTCTTTGAAATTTCTTGTTTGATTTTAGCAGAGACCAAACAAAGTAAGGGTGTTTTTCAACAAGGCCCTCGTGAGGATGCTACTACTTCAACCTCCAAATAACCGTGTATTAAGATTAATGTTGTTGAGGAGGGTACTATTGAGGAAGATCTTTGTTCAAGTGGATGCACTACACCAACGGCTAAAGAGTTCAGAATTCCGGAGGTATTAACATGTCCACCAGCTCCAAAGAAGAGAACAGTAATGCCCAATAGCTCATCAAATTGACCCCAACGAGAATTTTTTACTTCACCAGAAATAAAGTTGTTCTTCTCTGGTGCACTAAAAAATGTTTCAACTTGATACTGCTTCAAGTTTAATTCCCAGAGAGAGCATGTATGAAGTTCAGTTTATTTACTTCAGTTTGTTTAGAATTGCTACTGCTTAAGATCTGAATTTCTAATTCTTTGATGAGATATAGTTTATGACTATTTTGTAGGGTTCAATTCAGTACGCTGATTGTTAGGCATGACTTATCTTTTTATTCTTGAAAGTTTATCTGGTTTAGGTTCTGGTTTTATTGGCTGAATAATATAAATTTCTAAACCATGAAAAGACTATTTATATTTTGGAGTATGTAAATCAAGTTTACAAGGATATGTAATTGTAATTTGTATCTTATCTTTGACATCAATCTGGGAATCTGCATTGCTTGTCCAAGGACTTTGATTGTATTTGGCTTCATGAATTTTTTTTGGTCTTTGGCCCATATTTCTCAATCCATTCGAAAAACTGTAGTTGTTCCTCCCAACAAATACATTCTTGGATTCAAATTTGGGTCATCACCTATATGAGAGTTTGCTTTCCACTAGACCAACACTATGTTGGTATTTGGCTTCATGAAAATAAATTGCATTATTATACTAATTTGATTAGTTAATTATATATACATTGCTTGATGAATATTAATTTGTTTGGAAATCCCTTTGCAATTGATTATAAAACTCGAATCAATTGTGTTTACCAAAAAAACCATAATCGGTTATGGCAAGAAGTTTCTGCGAGTCGGCTGAAGAAAAATAAGCTTATGCAAGAGGCTATATGTTTATATATATCATCTTTCAAAAGTTAAACTCGTCTATCATTATCATTCATTGTTACCCTTACCTTCAAGACCCAGTTGGGAACAAGTTCAGTGTACATTTATCATACCATTGTACTCAAGCTTTGTTAGAGGTAAACCATTGGTATCAACTGCCTTTTGATTTGTATAGTTTTGTATGTATAACCACTAAAAATGTGAATTTTTTATTTTTCTGTTTTAGAATTTTTTTTATGAATGACCTGTGAATGATTCTTAGAACTTTTATGTAAAGATAAATGGTAGATTTTGTATGTATAACCACTTATTTTGGAACGGAGAGTATAGTAAATTTTGTTGATTTTATAATGAGGGTTACTTAACCCCATCCCAATGAACTAATAAAATTATTTATAAATAAGTAAATAAAATATTAAAATTCTTTTCAGTTATCTTAAAAGTGATTGGTCCACCTAGGACCATGAGTTATTTAATCTATGAGTCATTTAGACAACTCATGTATATAATTGAAAAGATTATATATTATTGGTATGTAAATTAATTTATTCATCTTAATAAATTTCAGAATTAATTATGTTAAATCGTGTAACAGCTCGTTCGTGCATTGCACGGAAACGGGTTATTATCCTAGTTCTCTCTTATTTCAGTTTTCTCAAATATGTGTTACGTGCAACTATTTGTTTCTAAAATCTCCCAACTTTCATAAGGGATATTGTTGTTCTAACTAACTTTCAAGCTTTCCAGTAAGCATAAACAAAAGTTTTAATTGTGATTCATCTATTACAAAAGAAATTATAAAGTCACTTTTAATTTGAAAATAAAGGTTTTACAGTTACAAAAATGAGTGGTCATGAGTTATTATGTATTAAGTGTGTTTAAGAGCCATCATTATTTGTTATGTAACCACTAAACACAAAACATTAACTTTATGTCTTTTAAATTGAGGAGTTATGTATTGATTATGAATATTACTCTTCATTAAATAGAGTACCATGACCATCTCATGTAGCATGTGTAGGATAGAATAATAGAATTCTCAATTTTCTATCACAGGACAGACGGTTAAGCTAACCTTTATTACTTCTGAAGTGGCAAGGTTTGCAGGATCTTCCTCTTGATGAAGTTGTGGAGGGTTTTGAAAACTACCTGATTGAAGATGGTTTTGGAAGCTCTAATGCTAAACTTATCAAACTTATCAAGAATGAGGAGGATTAACCCTTTACTTGATTATGTTTTTGTTTCTTATTTCTGTTCCATTTAATCCTTTGAAATTATTTAAGTTAGTTTTTTCAAAGTCTTGAATCCCAAAGACCATTCAATTCCGTATAGGCTAGAGTGAGTCAACAACTCATGGAGTCCGGTGGTGAAGTTCTGAGAAGCAATTTGGACTCTAAAAGAAAAGAAAAAAAATTAAAAAGAAAAACTTGAAAAAAGTGAGTAGTTATTATGAACTCTGTAAAATTACTATTGAGAAATTACTATTATTATACTTCTAAACGAAATTAGATGCCCAGAAAGAGAAGCTAGCCCAGAATTTTGCCAAGGCTCTTAATTTTGAGAGCGTGGTGGTACCTGCAATTGGGGCTGCTGGTGGACTCTTAACCATGTGGAAAGCCTCAGCTTTTTCCCTGATTCGAACCTTCAAGAGGGACAGGTATGTATTCATAGTTGCCAGAGATGTTGTTCTGAATGTAAATTTGCTGATTGGTAACATCTATGGACCAAGTATCGAAGGAGAAAGAGAGATATTCTTTGCTGAGCTGGGAATCTTTCTTAGCAACTGGCAGGAAGGTTGTGTTTTGGGGGGAGACTTCAATGCGACCTTGAACGCAGAGGATAGGAGTGGAGGATTGGGTGGTCTTGAACTCTCTTTTGGCAGTTTTGTGAATGAATGCAGATTGATTGATTTACCCCTCCAAAATTCAGAGTTTACTTGGTTCAGTCTGAGAAATGGAGGGGTATGGAGCAGAATTGACAGATGGTTACTCAATGAGGTAGCTTGGTCATCTCTAGAGGAAGCCATTCAACGTGTGGAAAATTGGGGACTCTCAGATCACAGAGCAGTTTCTCTGGTTATAGGGCATTTCAGTTCGGGTCCAAAGCCATTTATGTTCTATAATAACTGGCTTCTGGACAAGGATTTTGAGAGAATGGTACAAGAATGGTACAAGAATGGTGGAGCACGAATGCAGTACAGGGGTGGACAGGTTATGTATTGCAGAAAAAATTGAAGGATTTGAAAGTTAAAATCAAAGAATGGAAAGGCCACTCGCATGCACATGAGGAGGAAAAAATCAAGGAGTTAGAAGGGGAATTACAAAGTGTGATGGAGAGATTAGAAGAGGAAGGTGTGACAGAGGAACTGAGACTTAAAAGGACTCAGATAATTAGTGGATTATGGGAAGGTTATAAGAAAGAAGAATCCAAATGGCTCCAAAAATCAAGAGTGAGATGGCTGAAAGAGGGAGATAAAAACACAGCTTTTTTCCACTTTGTAAGCAAAACAAGGAGATCAAGAAACTACATCCACAGTTTGAGAGTAAGGGGGCAGGAGATTAATGATCCTACAACAATAAAAGAGGCCATAAGAGAGCACTTTAATTCCTTTTTCACACGTGAGGAATTGATCAGACCAAAAGTACGATGTCCAAACATGAGGAAGCTATCTACGAGGGAGAAAACTGCCTTAGAGGAAGAATTCACTGAGAATGAAATATGGGATGTGCTCAAGAACTGTGATGGTAACAAAGCACCCGGACCCGATGGGTTCAACTTTAATTTTTTCAAACATTTCTGGGCTTTAATCAAAGGTGATGTGTGAAAGTTATTCGCGGAATTTCATGCTAACGGGAAGCTTGTGAGAGGACTGAATGCATCCTTCATCTCTCTGATTCCTAAAACTAGTCTTCCACAAGAGGTAGCTGATTTCCGTCCTATAAGTTTAATAGGAAGCATATACAAACTGGTCTCTAAGGTACTCGCAGCAAGATTACAACGGGTAATGCCAAAGTTGATATCTGAAAATCAGTTTTCATTTACTCCGGGGTGACAAATAACCGATTGTATTCTAATTGCTGCGGAGGTGGTGGATTATCTAAACAAGAGTCAAAAAGGTGGATACCTACTAAAAATAGACTTTGCTAAAGCCTATGATACAGTAGAATGGAAATTTCTACTTGATTTGTTAGCAGAAATGAACTTTGGAGATAAGTGGAGGTTGTGGATTAAAAGCTGTATAACAACAGCCTCATTAGCAATTTTGGTCAATGGCTCACCATCGTTGTTCTTCGACATTAAAAAGGGGCTGAGGCAGGGAGATCCTCTCTCCCCTCTGCTCTTTAACATTTGTGCAAATGGACTCTCTTGCATGTTGAATCAACTACTTGGAGAATCTGGGATCAATCTATTTAGTGGTGTGAAAATGGGAGATGCAGAGGCTCTAAATCATCTCCAATTTGCAGATGATACATTACTATTCTGTGAAAAGGATGAAAGACAGTTAGAACTTTTGTGTCATGCCTTGTTCTCCTTCCTCTTTGCATCGGGTTTGAGACTCAACATGGCAAAATCAGTTCTCATCGGCTGCAATGTGGATTCTAATGAAGTTGCAAGGGCTGCACTAAACTATGGGTGGACAGTGGGATCTCTACCGATTACTTATTTGGGTGCACCATTAGGTGGCAACCCAAGAAGAATTTCCTTCTGGGCACCAATGTTGGATAATTTGAGAAAGAAAAGGAGATCGTACAACTCAAAATTCATCTCTTTGAGTGGACGAGTGGTTATACTAAAGGCAGCATTAAATTCTATGCCGGTCTACTGGATGAGTTAGTTCAAAGCGCCAAAGGGTGTTATATTGGAAGTGGAAAGAATATTCAGAGCTTTCCTGTGGGGGAGGGAAGACAGGGGAAACAAAATGGTGTGGATCCCATGGGAGATGGTATGCAAATCCAAGGAAAAAGGTGGACTCGGGCTAGGTCATTTAGAGTGGAAAAACAAGGCCCTTCTGCTGAAGTGGGCATGGCGGTATGGCACAGAAGTGAGCAGCTTATGGAGAAGATTGATTGCTGGGAAATATAAGTGGGAGAACAGAATTCTTTTTCTTCATACAGTGTTGGAAGACAGTAGGTCTTTGTCAGCAATCTTAAACGACATATCATCTGTGCTGAAGGAGGACTTTATGATATCAGTAGGATTTAAAGAGCAACTGATGTGTGGAATAGGTGATGGAAAGAACATCAGATTTTGGATGGATCATTGGAGTGGAGATAAAGCACTAAGCCTTCAATTCCCAAGACTTTTTGCCAATGCAACTTGCAAAACAGCTTTCATAGCGGAGATAGGATTGTTTGTAAGAAATAAATGGGTGTGGGATATCCCTTTTAGAAGGAACTTCTTTGGCTGGGAGTTGGAAGCATACAATGAGTTCCTTACTCTCATTAATACTCAAATTCCAGCAGCAGATTCAAGTGACTTTATAATATGGTGCGGTAGTGCAAATGGCTTCTTTTCAGTAAGAAACTTATGTAAGTGGGTTGATGACAACTTGATTGAAAATGTAGAATTTTCTGTACCAGACAAGATCAGAAAATTGATTCCCCCCAAGGTATGCTTACTGTTTTGGCAAGCTTGCCATAATAAATTGGCAACGAAAATGAATCTATGGAGGAGAGGAGTAATTGATGTTGATCAGAGGTCATGTTCCTTCTGTAATGGAGCAGAGGAGACAAATGATCACCTCTTTGTCTCTTGCCCGAGGGTTAACATATTATGGACCAATATCATCAGAAAAGGAGGCGTTTCTTGGGCAGGTCCTAACACCTTGGTGGCACTTCGGGAAGAATGGGATAATATACAGTCAGGTATGGACAACACTATCTGGAAATTAATTCCCTACTCTCTTATTTGGTCTCTGTGGTTGGAACGAAATAACATCATTTTCAAAGGCAAAGAGGCAAATTTTCAAGAGGTTGCAGACATGTATTTGATCAGACTAGCATGGTGGATTAAGAGTGCTTGGATAACATGTCCCTTTGACATTGATCAAATATCAAGGAACTTGGAAAACATTCAGCTCCCTATGCCCCATCCCAATCCTAGACATGTTTCGTGGCTACCTCCTAACATCGGGTTGCTGAAATGCAATGTTGATGGAGCCTCAAAGGGCAACCCGGGGACCAGTGGGGTTGGAGGAGTTATTAGGGATTCAAGCAAGAAATTTCTGGGATACTTTGCAATTGGCATAGGGTTCGGTTGGGCTCATGAAGCTGAGGTAAAAGAAATACTATTTGGGCTGCAGTTTTGTCAACAATTTCTCTTCAACAATGTAATTCTTGAAAGCGATTCCACAGCGGCTATAGGATGGGTGGTATCAAGAGAAAAACGACCCTGTAAACTGCTCAACGAACTGAATCAGATTGATATTCTGATGAAGGAAATCAATGTCCTTGAAATCAGGCACACATATAGAGAAGGAAACTCGGTTGCTGACTTCTTGGCAAACACAGGTTGTGAAGGTTTCGATCCCCTTTGGGTTTTGTTGGAAGATAGAAGACCAAATTAACTCTCTTGCTTCTTATGCTTCTTTCGTTCACTACTTTATGGTACTTTGGTGCACTGCGCTTGTAAATTGGCAGTTTGTTGGTTTCGCTAAGGCACAAGGCTTTTTGGTATTGCCGAGTTGGGTTTTGCAAATAGCTTACTAGTGGTGCTATAGCAATCTGATTGTATCATGCTTATTCAGTTTCAATAAATTTGATCTTTCAAAAAAAAAAGTGAGTGGTTGTTTACACCTCTTTTCATTCACCTCATATTTCGCTTTGACTTTGTTTTAACTTTTATTTGCAATGTAATTATTACACTTGCAAAATAAGATATGATGATTTATTTAGTGCCTTTTACTAGCTCATAAACCATTTCAAAAAAAAAAATACTAGCTCATAAACACAAATAGATATAATTATTGCGCTTCAACAAAATAACACAAACACTTCAAATTTATATTTCTTATCTCTAAAGCTACTATATTCCAGTTTAAAAAAAGCAAATTATATTCTTTTATTAATTCATAAACTTTTTTTAATAAATGGAGAAAAAATTACACAAATTTTGAAAAAGGTCATGTGATAAACAAAATATAATGTTTCCGTGCAATGCATGGGTTATAATGATTATTATTACACCTATTAATATGGGACAATTATTACTACACCTTAACAATAAAATAAATTAAACTTTTCTGATGTATCAAAAAAAAATTAACAAAAAATTCCACGGAAACTATTTCATTTACACATGTGGTTAATGTGTTTATTGAAAAATTTAGTGTTACTTTTTTTTTTGAAAGAGGAAAATTTAGTGATTTTTTTTTGAAAGTGAAAAATTAATTTTACTTATTCCTAATTAATATCAGTTGGAGAATTTCAAAGGGCATGACTAATAAGTTACGACTTATACAACACATTAATCCTAAATGAAAGTTAACAGTTTAAACATTAAATTTGATATTGATTAAAAAATTACTTTCAACCAACAATAAAGTGGACAAACTAAAAATAGAATTCCATAATAAATTTATTAAATAAAGTGAAAAGTAATAACAAAATTTATATTTTATAGGAATACCCCCTCCGTTCCAAAACTATTGTAGTTTAATGTATACACAAAGTTTAAGAGTTCATTAATTAATGTTATAATTTGACGGAAACACCCTTATTTAATATGAGTTATATGAATTTTTAAAGCTGAAAGTTTATAGTTCTAAATAAAATTACAAATAATAAATTATTTTATTGATCACGAAAACACAAGACTCCCTTTGTTCTTATTTATAAGTCACCTTTACCTAATTATCTTAGATTAAGAACAGTAGTTAATAGCAATAAATTTTTAAAAGAAATTATTGACTTTCCTAAATTACCCTTATTTAATTTCCTGTCAATTTCTCTCTCCATGAAAATAATGGGTAGAGAATTAATATCATTTAGGAGTTATATTAGTAGCTGTTGAATGCAAAAAAAATTGCGATCTTATATGTTGGTTTAACAAAGGAATTTGATTTGAGCATCTCAAAAAATATAGGGACTAAAATCATGCAATTGAAAGTAAGAGGATTAAAATCACTCAAAGTAGGGGCCAAAATCATGCAATTGAAAATAAAGGGGGCTAAAATCACCCAAAGCTAATAGTATATCCAAAATTAATTTTATTCTTTGATTCATAAACTATCTTTTAAAAAACATAACAAAAATAACAACAGATTTTTAACAAATTCACGTGATGAATAAAATTGAATAACCCCCGTGCATCGCACGGGTCAAAAGTACTAGTATTAAATAAATGCTATATTCGTTTTTTTTTAAAACACCATTTGAAATAATTTATTACATTTTAATGCATTGACAATTTATTTAAGGAAATTATAATTCGAATTTCATTGATTAATTTTAAACAGTTTAATTATAACCGTTGATTTTCATCACTTAATTTAATTATTAATCATTGGCAATTTTAAACATTTAATTTGTTGACATGTTTAAAAAAATCATAATCCATATTTAATACTAATTACTATTTAAAAAAACAAAAAACGTTGTTTTCCTTATTTAACAAATTTAATTGAAATGATTAAAAATATTTTATTACAGATCAATCCTAGGCCAAAAATTCAAATAGTCATGCAATTAATTCTGACTCAAAATTATGTTATTAATTTTATTTATAATTAATGGTTTCCAATTTTAAAACAATAATTAAGGTGATTAATGATTCTAAAATAATTAATTCAAGTAAGTTTTATTTCCCTAATTACAAAGTCATTAATTTTTGAAAAAGTGAAAATAATTAAACATAATTTGCGTGTGTGGAAAATCAAAAAATAAAGCTGATTATATGTTTGTATAAAACGTTTATTAGAAATACGGTTGTATGTACTATACTGTACGAACTATGTACCTGGACTAATTAATACACGTATATGTATACACACATCCTATAAAAAACTTCCACGGGGAAAAAGTTTTACATAAAAAATAATTCATGTAAAAACTAATAATTTTTGCTAACTCTTTATTCTCCTTCAACCCTTATGTCTCATAGCTCTTACCACTTTTGCAACTCTTGGTAACAATTTTTCATCTAATTTAAGTATGTTTTTTACAATTTTAAAAATGTTTTTCACAAAATATTTAGATTAAATATATTTTTTTTCGAAAATGAAAGATAATATTATATAAATAGAAAGGACTAGGCAAAAGAGCAACCACCTTGCAAACACCCTCATAAAAAACAACCGAGGGGAAAGAGCAACAGCTCTAGCAAAAAAACGCTATACAAACCCTCTCAAACTCCCTATACCACATATATGAAAAACCCCACACCAAACCCCTAAAAGGCCGCAAACAGCACAAAACACCTCAAGACCCCTCATAAAAAACCCATAAGAGAACCAAGTAGAATAACCGCACCAGTGAACCAAGCAACTCCAAACAAAAAAAAGAAGAACACCCTAAGAAGCTATGCGCGCCGAAATCTGGGCCGCTATCTGCTTCAAGGCAACGTCATCCGAACAAGATAACTCTAGGCCCAATCAATTTCCCATCAGAAGGGCACTCCTTGCCCTTGTCAAAACGCTCAGTGGTTCTGAGAATTCGACCGGCAAAAGCATCAGTTCCCGCCCAACTGAAGAGACCTCCGCTTGCGAACTGGAAGAGGTTGAGCAGCTCAACTCTTTGTCTTTGTTTTCACCCTTTCTCGGCCGACCTCGGCGTCTTCGAGCGCTCGTCGTCTCCAGTCCTTGATCCCTAACTGCATATCCAACAATCTCCTGGAATTGGGCATTGCACACCTGTTTCTTGGGCAGCAAACCCGACCCCTCTTGTCCAGAAGAAGCACCAATCTCCTCCTCCCCCAAGTTAACCCCTCCTACAAAACCACCGTCCACGCTGCCAGCTACAGCAGAAGGTAAGGAACACTGCAAAAGAGAGGAATTTGCAGGCGATTCCTTCCCCTCCGAGCCAAGAGGCCATGCCACAATCTCAGGGAAAAGGAATTCCATAGGAATATGATCCCCTGAAAAGCCTTCCAACCCGCCACCACTGAACATGGTTGCCTCAACCTCCTTCGTCGGCGAAGACATTCCGAGGGTACCCTGAGAAACAGAGCAGAATGGAACATCCCTTGGGAACCTAGTCGGTGCCACTGAAAGGGCCGCTCCACCAACCCTGAGGTCGTCAAGCACGGACGATGCTACATCAGCTTGCTCCTCGGAGAAAAAACGGACGAATCTGAAGCGAAAACGTCTCCCTAACTTACGTTTCCTTTGGACAAACACGTTTGAGATCCTCCCGAAAAGAGAAAACAAACCTCGAATGTGGTGGTAACCCACGACTTCCTCAATGCCATCCACGAACAGAGTAGGCTTCCGTCGATGTTCCTCGCCGTTGTTGCGAATCAGAACACCCACGTTGTTCTCTGCCTCCCCTGTGCCTGCAGCATATCTACCTCGCCATCCAGAACCTGAATCAGGCCTCCCAAAGCTCCCTCTGACTCGTCTCCATCCTTCCCATCGTCGTCCTCCGCCGCGTCTTGCTCCGCTTCACTCTCAGTCGCCGTCAAATCTGCCTGGGTTGAGGAAGCCATAACAGAGTTTGGTTATCCAACAAGTTCTCTACGGTTGAAAAGAAATAGGGGGATAACTTGCGAGAAGGAAGGCCTTATTGGATCAAGCGCTTACCACTACGCCAAAAGCAATTGCTGTTAGTGAGGGCGCAACTTTATTTCCTTATAGCACAGAGTCCTCAAGGGGCTGCGATGTTAAGCGCCATGGGGTGGGATGTTAAGCCCATCGAATCCTAAGGGTGACGCTGGATTAATAAATCCAACAATCTCCCCCCCAGTGTTAGCCGGGGGATTCGAACCCATGACCTTGCTCTGATACCACTTATTGGATCAAGCGCTTACCACTACGCCAAAAGCAATTGCTGTTAGTGAGGGCGCAACTTTATTTCCTTATAGCACAGAGTCCTCAAGGGGCTGCGATGTTAAGCGCCATGGGGTGGGATGTTAAGCCCATCGAATCCTAAGGGTGACGCTGGATTAATAAATCCAACAGGCCTCGCCGAGCCGCTACGGCCCTGGCCGGCCGCCGCTGTTGCCGCCTGGAACGCTCAAAGGGTAGAAACCCTAGCACAGCCTCCACCGAAGTTATATTCATTTTTTGTGAAACGAAATAGATATATATGAAGTTTTTTTTCAAATTTTGCAAGTTGTATGATACTCATTGTTATTTTGCTTGGTTGAATACTCATTTTTGCGATATCGTCGATTCATTATTACGTGCCTAAATAATGAGATCAATATTCACCGTGCGTTGCACGGGGTAAAAACGCTAGTTATGATAAAAAGCAATTATATATTTGTGCAAAACTTAATTATACTGTAGATATAATGTTTCTCTAATATGGATTCCTAAAACAAATGTCCCTAAATTAATGTGATTGTTTAATTTTGGTCTCATTATTTTAAATGGGCGATTTTGTCACCATTTAACGTGATTCTGCAATTTTGGTCCAGCTGTCAATTTTATCTTAGTACACAGACTTCATTTATTAATGACGTAACTTTGACGTTTTGACACTGGAATTCCTAATAAGTAAGTAAATAAATAAATTAAAATAAAACCATAATCAAATCTTAATTTGTTTTACTTTAATCCTAATTAAATTATTTATCTCTAATCTCCCTCCATCTTCCTTTACATCTCCAAGCAATCAACAATAACAATATGAAGAAAAATCTTCATCAAACCAATCATCATTCAACCAATAAATTTACATTCCACGAAGAACGTTCACATCAAAAGAAAGAATCATTTTCTTCCACAAACCCATTGACCAAAACAAAAAAAAATTGAGATTCAAGAACACAAAACTCAAAATTCAGAACCCTTCAACAATAAAAAAGAACAAGAATTCAGAACCCTTCAATAATAAAAAAGAACCAGAATTCAGAACCCTTCAACACAACAATTAGAAACCTAGATTCAAGAATACAACAACACAAAACTCAAATTCCAAAATCATCTTCTTTCTCAAGCCTTCTTCAACGACAAGAAAAAAAAAACTAGAATCCAGAACCCATAAAAACTCAACTGCGATAGAGAAATCGAAGCCCAGAACTACTCTTGTCAACGACGATCATAATCTGAACAACGACGTGTTCAACTACGACCACCGAGATAGAGTTCAGAACACCATGTTAGTTCTTTACAGTAATTATGGCTACCAAAGGAAAACCTTAGGTATGAAGAGCCACACATCATGAGATTTGCAAGGAGCATGGGACTTAGAAGTAGAACGTGAAAAAAGAGAGAAATAGTGTGTGTGTGTGTGAGGGAGGGAGAGAGAGAGAGAGAGAGAGAGAGAGAGAGAGAGAGAGAGAGAGAGAGAGAGAGAGAGAGAGAGAGGCATCATGGGTATAAGAAGATTGATGAAGGATGAACGATGACGCAGAAAGGCATGATAGCGCGCAACGTCGCCGTTTTGAAGCCAGATCAATGGATCTAAGGTTATGATCTGGTCCTTTGCAGAAGATCAGAAGGAACAAGATGAAGGAGATGAAGGCTGATGCACAGAATCTGCAAGCTTGGAGGAGATGAAGCTTGATGCGTTGAAGTTCTCAGTTTGTTCTTTGTTCAAAGACCCATGAAAAGGAGAACGAGTGAAGGTTGTGTTTTTGTTTTAGATTTGGTAAAGAGGATGGAAGAATGAGGATGATGAATATGTTTGAGATTTTGGATTATGATTTTTTTTGGTACATCAGAAAGATAAATTGCACCTTCCCCTCCCCAACTCATATGTCTCACAACTCTTACCACTTAAGACATCATTCGACATCTGGATGATGATTTTAGGGTTAATTTCATGTTTTTAATTTCATTTGGTGTAAATTGTCATCCCTAGAGAAAGGTGGTTGCGAGGGTGAGGGTTTGTGAGTGTGAGGGGAGAGATTTGGGGGCATGAGAAGATGTGGGTGGTATTAGCAAGCGGTGATCGATGACACATAATTAACAATGGTGGTGCAGGGCGGCGACTGTTTGAAGGTGGTGTAGAGAAGGAGATGTAGAGTTTAGGTTTTATGATGGGGACAATGAGCAAAATGTTATGTAAATGAACGACTTCATCTATATTTGAAGGCTCGGAGTGTATCATAGCTGTTTCTAAAAGTCGATAAGAAACTTTGTGGATGGTCTTCTATGATCATGGTCGCCCATGGACGACTACTCGTTGGTTATTATATGGATCGTGCAACCGGTTTTCCTTAACTGTAACAAAATGTTCCTTAATAAATTATTTAGTCTGCCCGCATGATACTCACTTAATTAGTTGTGAAACCAATGGCTCCACTGTAGTATTAATTGTTAGACCTCTTAATCTTTTCGGCCGGTCGGAACTTCATGTATTTCCTTTATCGCACCCTCTTAGTCTTTTAGTAAATGCAATAATTGAAGGCTTTCATTCCAGTTCAGCGAAAGGATAGTATTCAAAAGATAGTAACAATAGGTAGTATTCCAAATCAGATTCATCACATCATACATGTTGCTTGGGGTTTTTGTCAAATTAAATGCATAATGACAAGTATTATAAGAACTTATCATATTTTATAGACTTTAATTGCAACAGAAATGACAAGTATTTTAAAGTCTTTCATTTATTTACAGATAGTGAATATTTTTCTTGGGTACAACAGATAGTGAATATTAATTGTGAATTGAAATTTTAAGTAAAGCCTCATAATGCAAACAGGCTTTAAAGCATTTTCCGATGTAAAAAAAAAACAGGCTTTAAATTACGGAAGAGTTTATGACACAACATTTTCATGCATGCACGATATCATTGAACCAGAGGTGTGGTTCTGAATCAAGCTGCTGCTGTTTGTAGGCTTTGTCAAGAGGTGGAGGAGTCTTCCTCGCATGTTGTTTTCTTGTCGGTTTGCAGTGGACATTTGGAATGAAGGGCTTCACTTATTCCCTTTTTGAATGGGTTTCCAATCCACTTATTTGTGTGCAATCTGGGTAATGTTTATTGCTGGAGGCTCTCGGTTGTGCCCGTTGAGCAGCTTGTGGGTTTGGTTAATTCGTGAGGGGTTGGGTGGTATTGCACACAGGGGGTTGGTTTCTGTTTTTTTCCTTTGTCTAGTGTAGTCTTGTCTTGTTTTTGTTTTTTTTTCTTGCTGTATTGGATTGAAATACCCCTTATACTTCTTGATTAATATAATTTTGGCTTATAAAAAAAATGTAGCAACCAGACTTCAATTTTTTTTTACAGAACCAAACTTCAATTAATCACGTGGCTTATATATTTGACTTCTGCGGGGGTTAAATCTAGTTTGTTTGCACCTCATTTTCTACACTAAATGTTCATTTGGTATTTATATAATATAAAATCGGGTAGTATAAAGTATGATGGTACTAGAAATAATACTCGTGTGTTGCACGGGTTTATTTATAATATTTTTAAAATTATATATGATTATTATAGTTTTAATAAATATTAAAATATGTTTATTATAAAATATAATACATTAAATAATAACGGAGGTGAGACATTTCATTGAATAGAATTAGAGTTCTCTAAATCTAAATAGTTAATATTACTCAAATTTAATAATTGATATATTTTTTTAAGAAAACTTTATTGAAACACAACAAAATGAGAAAAATCTTCTCATTTAGATAATTACATTAGATCACAATAGACCCATATTTGTTGTTCCCTACCACACCCTTGATTTGCCAAAAAGTTTGTCACGGTGTTTCCCTCACGCAATACATACACTACACCAACACATTGGATTATAGACATCAGATGATCTATATGATTAAATACATGTTTCAATTTCATTGACCTTCTATCTCCCGTAGACACTCACCCGACCACTAAGGAGGAATCACTTTTAACCACCACATTTGAAAATTTAAATTGTTGGAAAAAATAACAAAGCATGTAACACTACTTGACCTTCGTCAAAAGCCCACATGCCACAATATTTTAGTTCCTTTTGCAAAGTAACCTAACACCTCTCCTCCATAATCCCTCAAAACTCTACCAATACCATTGACCATTGGATTCCTTTTCGACGCTCCATCCACATTAAACTTCAAAACAATTGCTGGCGGTGGCTCCCAATACACGGTTCGTGGCATCTTTTGTTTCAGTGGCCATTCAATACGCCCAAAGCCTCTAGCAAACTATTCCAAATCATATGGACAATCATACACTTCTCCTTGACCCAGCATAACATACGAACCAAGCAATAGTCTCATATATGTTCAACAACAAAAACTTTGTTATTAAACACGCATGCATTTCTCCCTAATAATTGATATTAAATAATTAACACTAAAGTAGTTTAATATTTTATTCATTTAAAAATAGAAAAAATCATTATGTGAATTTGAAATATATTAAATCAAGTAATAAATTTTTAATATCATAAATAAGTTATAATGACATATTTTTTTACACTGTACATCCACAATAAAGAAGTTTTAACTTTAAAAATTATAATAAGAAATGATTTTATTAGTGTAAAGAATTATTTATTAAATTTAAATTTATTGAACTTTGGTCATAGTTATTTTACTCTGTTATTCTTTCTCAAGTCATTTCTATTAATATATAATAGATCAAAAATTATATTTAAAAAACTTTTTAACGAATACACACATATAATAGTTAATGGTAAATACTTATAGAGCGCTACTTTTTATTTAAAGACTACTTTTTCTTAATTATTTTTTAATAAATATTCTTTTATTATAATTAATTTTAACTCTCAATATTTTTGTATATCAAAATATTACTTAGTTTTATTTTAATTTTTTCCCCTCCAATTAAAAACCCAACGACCAATTAAAAATCCAAATAGTAACTTACCATAGCAAGTTTGGACGCATGACATGAAAACAAATGACGAAAAGAATACAAGTAACACCTATATTTCATGATTTATTGGGGTTGAATGAGAGTTGCATAAAACACAAATAGATGAGGTGTATTTATATTTGAAGATTAAACATTGAAGAATATGGAAGGTTTCACTAATTTTGAAGAAAAGATGAATGAGTAATGCACTCATAATAAATCAGACTGATCCATATTAGTAACCGATAATATTAAGTGAATTTGGAAAAATGAATGATGAAGAGAAAGATGACAGATTTGTCATTAGTTGAAGGGAATTTGCACTTTCAGTAACAATGAGAGGTGTTACAATTTACAACTTTATAAAATTATCATTCACCATATTATATGATGCGGTTAAGATTTCTCTCAAAGTCATATGATGCATATTGTCATGTGTAATGTCAAAAAAAAAAAAAAATTGGCATGTAATTATTATGTTTTTTTTTTCAATTATAGAGGTTATATGTATTTTTCAAAAAGTTATATTGGCATGTGCAAAGTCAAAAAACAAAAAGTTTCAAAAGTTACATTAAATTAAAAGTTAAATAGAAATTTAATTTGTTTAATGCATTTAATACTTATAGCTCAAGTGAGCTTTACAAATATACTAGTCCTTTTACCCGTGCGATGCACGGGGGTATTCATTTTTGTTTATCACGTGAATTTTTTTAAAATTTATGTTATTTTTGATGTGTTTATTAAATATAATTTATGAATTAAAAAAATAAAATTAACTTTTGATATAGAAAAATATTATTTTGTAAGTTTTTTTTCATCATAAATGTGTTTGTTTTTGTTTTGTTGAAGCACAACTTTTTTATTTGTGGTTTTTTTCTTTATTTTATCTAAATGCTGCATCTTTTATATAATATTCAATAGTTTATTGTAGAGTTGAAGTAATGTATATGAGCTAATAATTATAGACACCGAAAAGATTTTCATTTTTTTATTTGGAACATTGAAAGTAAACTAAGAATAGATAGGGAAGGGTAATTAAATAATTAAATAATTCATTGCACTGGACTTGAAATGTAACCATGGTTATTTTTACGTTAAAAAAAAAACCATGGTTATTTTTGTAAAAGCTCAAAAAAAAATTATAAATTCAATCACAACTGTCTATTCCATTTGCATTCTTGCTGCCTTTTTGCCTTCAGAAATGTATGCACATTTATGGCTCTCGACTCGCCTTCTTCAAATGCATATTGAAAGTTGTAAAACCTTTAAAGATCTCACTGTCTACATCTTCATTTCTTGATCAAGATCATCGTCTGCATCCTTCATTTCAAAAAATGGAAAATTGTTTGATGGTTGGTAATTTAACATAATAACTTCCACTTTTTTTTGATAAGCAATAACTTCCAATTTTTTCAATCTTGACAAAATATAAGATAATATCATAGAATTTACCAAGAGACTAACTTCTCGCCTCCATCTTCGCAAATTTCAAACCAACCTCCATAAAATTAAAAAATATTCTAAAGACCTAGTCTCATCGAAAATGCAAAATGATGCCTCAAATATTACATTTGACTTCTCCAATGGATATAAATATTGATTATCAAACAATACATTAACACATAACATACCTTTTTAGGATTCAATTTGACAGTGATAGCAAGAACTCTTAGCTCTAGAAAACTATTTGCTTCATTCACACATGCTGCTTGTACTCCATTTATTCAAAGAGTAATTCATAACCATACACAACACTTCAATAAAAAATACTAAATAAACATAAAACTAATGCTTAATGGTTACATAACAAATAATTATGACCTTAACACATTTGATGCATTCCAAATGAATACTAACTAATGACCATTCATTTTTATGACTGTGGAACCTACATTTTTTTAGTTAGAAAAGACTTTATTTCTAACAGTAACTCCCATTTTAGTTGTTAAATTGAGTAATCAAAATAGAAGCCACAATGATTAAATATTAATACACTTTTTAACGGAAGAAGAGAAAAAAAGCTTATTTTCTTAATTCTTTAAGATATATGTAATTAGGGGCCTCACATTTACCTTGGCCCGAGAGGAGAACTCTGATTATGTTTATGTTTCCTTTGTATTTGATAGAATTTACCAATATTATCAATTACCTCAAATTAGTGGTCATTCTATAATTTTCCTTAGACTTCCGACACCTCCACAACAAAAAATATCAATGCTTTTTGAATCAAAAGTAATATTTATTAATAGATAAAAATCTCGAGGAATAAACCAAAGTTGTTTAACATTTTAAATGTATTAAACCTAAAAAACATTGCAACCTAAACCCTAAACCATAAACCAAAAAAAAAAAATCTCAAGGACAACCCCTCAAGAAAGTTCATAATACATCTACTAAAATCAAAAGTGAAAACTCACCAAGACAATGATAGCCCAGTAAAATTGATCAATAACTCACTTCACCTACAAAAATCCACCACACAAGTTTTTGAAAAACTACAGCTACTTGAACCTTCCCTCCTTCCCTATAACCTGTACAAACTTCTTCCATTTTGCAATCAACATCAAATATGTAGGGGCACTTTTTGTGAGAAATTTGAAATATAGGCCATAAGGACTCACAATTTCTTTCCCCATCATGTAGACCAATTCCAGTTTCCCTCATACTTGCTTAAAGTTCACTCAACATGGACTCAATTAGATCACATCCTGTGGAACTTTATACGGTTTGTCTTTAATTATTTTGGTCCTAGTATTCGTCTTGACATGAACACCAAGATGAAGAGCTCTATGAATAGTCTCATAACTACCATGCCCAATGGGGCCAAAAAAATGGTAAAATCAAACCATGGATTGGACTACCGACTTAACTCAGAAAACAGCTAACCATGTACTCAGTCGGCTGTATATTCTACGTCAAGGTTAAAAGAAAAACAAAAGATGCAAATCATCTTCTCCTAAACCATGTGTAGCAGCATAGCTTGAAATATTGGAAGTACGCAGACTTGTACCTTATTGATCTTGCAAGTTAGAACAGACATTTACCAATATTGAACACGTAAAGTGGTCAGGTAACAACTATTCAGCCCTCACCTGTTTGAACTGTGCTAGAGTCAGCTCTTAGTGCCCTGTTCTTTGAGAGGCTCACATCAAAGAGTTAGAAGATATAATGTCGATCTTCTCCATGGAAAAAAACACACCTGAAGAATAATCAATAAAACCAATTAGGAAAATAAACTGGATAATAGCATGAAACTGAATAGTAATCTATGAAAAGCAAGGGAGGGAAAAATCTAATGTTGAATTGAAGATGGAAGAAGATCAAAACCCTTGCCTACTACTCAAAGAACAAACAAAGAGTCTATTGAAACTATTTCAGGTTCATACTTGTTTGTTCCAGACTCATCAAGAAAATTATTTACTTCAAAGAAAAGGAAATTAAGGTTTAAGAAAATATATATATGGTACAGAATATTCAAAACTAATTATATATTTGAAAATAAAAATAGCTAAATTAGAATCAATTAAGTTACTGCAATAGAAATTTATAAGAAGTTGCCAGCATGTAAAAGATATATTTGAGATAGAAACAGAGAGAATGCTCAAACTAAAATGGTAAAGCAACAAATAACATAACACCCTCGGTTCGCAGAGCTTAGCCTTTCTCGCCACTGTTTCCATTAACCTAAGCCCCTCTGTGAAACTGCACCATCGCAAGAAAATGTTGAGTTCTGGATGACGAAGTCAAAGGTAGGAAAATGCGAAGAAAAAAAGGCTTGTTGAGTTCATAACCTCAGAAAGAGAAGTGAAACAAATTCTACCACTCAACAACTAAACATCGCACTCTTTGAAATGAGATGATTGCCAAATAGAAAACAATGAAAATATTGAAATATATAAAATTTAAAAATGAAAGATGAGACAAAAGTGATAAAAAAAAAGGCGCTTGTGGAATACCTGCGCCCTATTCATATTCAAGTAAATGAATTACTAGGCTATAAAGCATAGATCAAAATAAAATATCTTTCTTTGTTATTCTTTATGAATTAAAACATTTAGAGCGCTAATTTTTATTTATCAAGTGCAACATATAGATCATTTCATTCCAATATTCTCTATTCATCTCAGTTTTATGGACAACACTGTAAGAGGAGTACAAAATGGGAGGAAGAAATTAACCCGAAAAAGAAAAGAAAAGCTATATTTCTTATTAAGCTCTATGGTTCACATAAATACAAACAGTTCATGGTAGATAACTAAAATGTGACACACATCTTGAGCGCCTTCCATGCCTAATCTATGTAGATCAGGATCTGTGCCAGTAATAGTGGAACCTCCTTGAGTAGCTGATAAGAACAAAAAGTTGGTAGAATAGATCAAGCTAATCGTCCTCTTGTTAAATAAAGCTAAATTAAATCTAACCTTGATAACGTTGAAGGAAAAAAGAACATGTAGAGATAAAGTAAAGGAAAAATCAAGTAGGATAAGGTGGTTAATCAGTTGTTAACTGTCAATGTGTAAAAGATGCTCTAGGAGTATTTCGTACAGCAGAAAACAAACCTATTCTCGAGATGGTTCTGCCATCACACCCTGCAACACATTTACTTATTCAAGATCAAGAAGATAAGGTAAATTACCCATGGTAAATTATATGCAATTGCCTCTTTATCTCGATCTATCTGCCCCTCCTCTCTAATTTTATCTTTCCCCTTGTCCTTCTCCCCATATCTATAGCTTTCCCTCTCCTTTTCTCTATCTATATGCTTCTCCCGCTGCTTTATCCTTATCCCGTCCATTCAACTAAACCAACAAAGATGACCATATCAATGTAGTTTATAGGGCTGATTTAGGAAACTTAATTTGAACAGAAATAACAATTGAACATGTTACAAATATATAAAAGCTTGAATTCACAGGGGAAATAAGTGACAGATATAAGCTTGAAAAAATAATCAAATACCGTTTCTATATTGCTATGCTTTGGAAATTTAAGTCTTTTTTATAAGCGTTTGGAAATTTAAGTAATCCCCCCGAAGTGGTATCATTTGATAGATGCATCACAATCTTGAGTTCCTTCTTTGCAGAGCTGAACATCAAGACATGACCTTTTCACCTGAACTCAAGAAATAAGACACTTGTAAACAAAGTAACAAAAATAAAAAAATTACACTTACGGTTTAATGTTGGATGAAGTTGACATTTATTTACCTCTGACGGCATAGAGGGATTATCAAGTATTGAGAACCCTCTGATATCTATTTCAAGGCCAAAATCTTCTTCTGCGAGTTTTTCCAACTTGATATTCACTTGTAATACAGTGACTTTCCATAGCGGAATAGGTGACTGATAAAAAAACGGGGGAAGAGAACACATTAAATACCAAACACTAACTATAGACCCAAATAGGTGAAAAATAGTCTAAATCCATATTTAAAAAACACATAATTCCCTTAATCTTAAGTATACTGCTGAAGTAATAGCAAGTTCAGACATGAACCAAACACCACATATAAATGTAAGATCAAGTTTTGATCTAGTAGTACAACTCTATGTTTTGATGATTACAAGTTAACCTTTTTGATATGAACAATTGTGGTACTCTAACGTGTTTTTCTGAGTGTGCTACTTGCAGGCTCTGACCTCAACTCAATCTCACACAAATCAGAAGCACTGTGTATAAAGAGCTACCCAAGCAACGCTTTCGCATTCACCATGTTCAGTATGAACAGTGGAAAAGCTTCAGAAGTTCTGAAGTTATACAAACTCTGATGTGGACTCAGTCACGAGAAGCTCTGAAGATCCAGAAAGTCTGATAACCAAGAAACACTGAAGGCTCAGATGTTCTGATGGTGTAGAAGACTCTGAAGATCCAGAAGCTGATTAGTGAAGTCCTGATGTCCAGAAGCAAGATACTCTGAAGACCATGTTCTTCCCTCTGAGTTCAGAATCAGAAGAAACAATGGTCAGAGGATCTGGGCTTTCCCTCTGACTCTGATCAACCGGCTTCACAAGTTCCAATATGAAGCATTCCCCTGATCAGAAGTCTCCTAGGTTTAAAGGTCGTGTCGCTATCCAAGTACAAAAGCATATGTACTATCCTGACGACCTACCTAACAGTCTCAGACACAGCAGAAGCTGGATTTTCCAGAACTGCCCTCCAACGGTAGCATTTCCCATGCAACGCTCAACCCTAATCCTTGGAGTATATAAAGAGGCTGAAGACTGAAAGAAGCGGCCAGAAGCATTCACATACGCGCAAGACAAATTCAAATTCTTCTAAGCTTTCTTTCATCTGAAATTCATTGAGTTTACTATTAGCTTTTTAGAAGCAAATCTCTTGTAAACAATTCTTTGATAAACAGTTTGTTTAGTTCCTTTAGGAGATCAAGGCTGATCGGATCCTAGAGAAGACTAAGAGAGTGAATCTTAGTGTGAGCTAAGTCAGTGTAATTGTTAGTCACTTGTAGGTTTCAAGTGCAGTTGTAACTCTTACCTGATTAGTGGATTGCCTTCATTCTAAGAAGGAAGAAATCACCTTAACGGGTGGACTGGAGTAGCTTGAGTGATTTATCAAGTGAACCAGGATAAAATCCTTGTGTGCTTTTCTATCTCTTATCTTTAGCACTTAAGTTCTCGAAAGATTTGTCGAAATCTTTAAGGTGGAAGTTTTATACTGAAAACGTTATTCAAACCCCCCCCCCCTTTCTACCGTTTTTCATACCTTCAATAAATTCATAGGATTTTATTGAATGAAATCACATCAGTTCTATGTGGTAGGATGTCGTACAATGTGAGGATGCTTGGGAAAATATCTAAGATTATGTTGGCCAAAAGAAAGAATATCGTAGCAGAGCAAAACAATGACAATGACAGAATAATCTCAAACATGGTTGTTGTAAGTTCTATTGTCAAATACTTCAAAAGTGTACAAAAATATAATAGTGTAATAGCCAACACTTGGAGCAGAGCATAGATAAAAGCACAGGTTTTTGGAGAAACTAAAGAAAAGAAGAATACCCGTGTAGTGACTTATCTTACCAATTTGACTCAAGGACTGATATAGTGAAGAAACGTAGTGGGCATGATACAAAGTGGCCAAAAGAGCTAGATTTGGCACCCGCTATGAATCTAAAAACTATGTCAGCAGCAAAAGAGCTGGTGGGGAGCCATTGGGACCAATTCAATTCACTGATTGATCCTTGCGAGTGAAGCTCCACCATCATTCTGTTTTGTTTCTATCAAACATGAATTTTAGACTCAAAGCACTTCAAATTAACTAATTGAGAGAGAGAGAGAGATAGGGATGCCATCAAACACAATCAGTGAATGGTTTCAAAATTTCTAAGTGAAAACACACTTTACCTGCTGTGGAATTAATCATACTTTCCAATCTCGACCTGCCAAAGAAAAGCAACCAAAGCTTTAACAAAAGAGATTGACGAATCACCACCGCAAGCCGAGGGGAAAAATAAGTAAAACTCGGTTCATAATAGAATACAGAGAACAAAACATGCAATGGTAGTGGGTGAAAGCAGAAATTAGCAAAACGAAAATAACAAACATGGAAAGAGAACCTCGGAAGGAAGATCGTCCCGACCAAATCCTGATGATCCCTAAATCCCATATCATTCCACCACCGTCTGCAAGAAGCAAACAAAAATCCCAACAAAAATATAGGTTGGGAGATGAAGATCAGGAAAGAGACCAAGGTCACTCCAGAAACCACGCAAGTTACTTCACCTCCGCCAAGAAGTTTGACCTCGCCGGGGCTCAGTGAAGTTCCATCGTCGACGGTGGCAGTTCAACGTCTGTCGCCTCCAATCTCATCCTCTCTCTCTTGATTTCTCCCTTTGACGTTCTAGCGTTTTGGAACCCTCGAATGGGAAGATGGGAAAGGAAAAGGGAGTGAAACTGAAACGGATAACAGCCAGAAACTCAAACGTTCAAGAGAGAGAGAAACTTTTCTCTTAGACAGCGGATGATCAAGATTAACTGAAATAGACGGTTAAGATTTGATTATTTCTTAAATTTTTCAAAATTACTGAACTGACCATAGAAAAACGTCATTTTATGTGTATTGAATAACTAAATTACAATTTTACCCTCCAAGCTACAAAAACTCTCCCTTTATATATAGTATAGATAGATAGATAGATAGAGAGATAGATAGAGAGATAGATAGATAGATAGATAGATAGATGGATGGATGGATGGATGGATGGATGGATGGATGGATGGATGGATGGATGGATGGATAGATGGATGGATGGATGGATAGATGGATGGATGGATAGATGGATAGATAGATAGATACCAGGTTCTTCTGTAGCTAAAAAACATGATGGAAAACATGATGGAAAAGTACTTACAGAAAAGCTTTTATTCAAAGAACTGCAGCGATTACACACATAGAGAGAGAGAGGTAGGTAAGAGAGAGAGAGAGAGAGGTAGGTCAAAAACCCGATGCCTCTTACTCTTACTAAGCTACCTATTTATACAAGTTTTGACCATGGTTACTTTCGAAAGTAACTCTGGTTTACATAAAAGTAACTACAGTTAATGAAAAGTAACTTTAATAATGAAAGTGGATAGTAGCTTTAATAATGAAAGTGGATTCCTTGTCGGCCAATATTAGGAAGCAGATTCTTTCTTGATCATGATGAGAAGGGCTGATAATGACCTTTTGTCCTTAAGTGTATGGATGATAGTTGATGCCTAAACAGTCATCTTCATTTTCTTGAAGGTAGTTCTGGCTGTTGACTGATGAAGTATCTGAGCCAGACTTCTGACTCATCATATCTATTTTCTTTTGAAATTCTTGGGGAGAGCTTGCTGCGGCTAATTCGGCTATGAGCCTTGATCTTTCTTGAAGAAATGAACTTTCTTGATTGAGACGAGAAACAGGGGTAGTTGACAGCTGTTTCTTGCTTTGTTGAGTAAGCTGATAAGTCTTTATCCAAGCTTCAAGTTTTGTCTGTTGAATTAGAGAGATATTGAATTTTGCCCACCATTTTATTTTAAAAATGCGATAGAGCTGATAGAGTTCTGTATCCTCATAAATTTCTACAGTTCTCCAATCCCAGGTTAAAATCCAAGATATGGCTTGCGAAGCTGTGAACATGAGGAGTTTGTCTTCCATAATGAAATTTGACTTTTGAGCAAAGTACTTGAATAATGGTTTTACTTCTTCGGGAAAGATAGACTCATCGAGTCCTACCTTGCAAAACCAAACTTTAAACCATTGAGGGAACTTTAAAGAGATTCCCTTTTTGAACCAAATGAACCAGGAGTGTTGATAAGGATAAAGATACAAGGCGTAATACCAGGCATCTGTATAATCAAAGTAGTTATAACTAGGAGGGTCGAACTGTCTAGAAAACTGCTTAAAATAATGAAGAGGAGCATTCCAATCCTGGGGTGTAAGGACTTTAAGGATTTTGATCTTGGAGAACGCTATTTCTCCTTGTTTATCTTGGTTATGTGTGACTTCTATGGAGTCAGAATCTACTAGAATGAATTCATAAAATAATCTGGTCTTCTTGGGGTGTCCAGGGACATAATGAAAGTTGGTAGGGAATAATTGAGTGGCTATTTCTCTAGGACTTAAAGAGAAATGTTCTCTTTCTATAATGAGAGATGGCTCACCATCTGGCTTTTCTAGATATTCGGTTGGCTCGGGTTTGGCAGGGGATTTTGAAGGGCTTTGAGCTAATACTGTATATTTATTGGTTAATGGGACTAGTGAGGTTTTTTGGTGAGGTGTTTTGACAATTTGAGCTGTGGTGAGTTTTTGAGAAGGCTTTGAAGGGGTGGTTGGTATTGAAGATTCAGCAACCTTGATAGGGGTTACTACTATTGCTTTTGATCCTGATGGTGATGATGATGCTGACGAACCCAGTGGGGGTCCATATTGATCCTTTGATTTGGGTTTTGTATCACTCATGTTTTCCCTGTAAAAATTCTCTGGTTAGAAAATCTGGAAGGGAGTTACTATCTCCTTTAATATGAGTTATTTCAAAATCAAAGCAAGAAAGTAAAGATTGCCATCTGGCAAAAATGTGTTTTGAAACTAGGTTTTGAACATCCTTTTGTAAAACTGAAGGTGCTGCTTTGCAATCAGTTTTTATCAAAAAAATTTTATTAAAAACATCATCTTGAAATTTTTGAACACATAGAACTATTGAAAGAACTTCTTTTTTAACTGTGGAATATTTCTGTTGAGCTGGGTGCCAAATACCTGAATGGTACCTAACTATTTGTTCTTTTGAAGACTGAGGTTTTACCTGCTTAAGTATCCCTCCATATCCTAATTCTGATGCATCGGTTTCTATAATTAATGAAGCATCTGGATCTGGTATTCCTAAACAAGGTAGGTTTTGAACTAATCTTTTGACTTCTCTAACACTATGGCTCATTTCTTCAGACCATGGCGGAGAGTTTTTCCTAAGTCTTTTGAACAAAGGGGCACAAATTATCCTTATGTTGGGGATAAAATCTGCTACATAATTAACACAACCTAGAAATCTTTGTAATTGATTTTTCTCTTTTAATTCATTTGGAAAGTTTTTGGCGAATTCTAACGATCTTTGTATTGGGGTAATTTGTCCCTGATGAATTTCATATCCTAAAAATCTGGTTTTGGTTTCAAAGATTTTCATCTTTTTTGCTGAAACTACTAATCCATTTTTCTTAATGATTTCTATAAATTTTTCTAAATGTTGAACATGCTGATCTATGCCTTTTGAGAATACTAAGACATCATCTAGATATACAATGGTAAAGTCCATGTATGGATAGAATATATCATTCATGATGTTTTGGTATTCACTAGGTGCATTTTTCAAACCTTGTGGCATTACATTCCATTCATAATGACCAATAAGGTTATGGTTGGTTTAGGACGAAATCTATTAAAAATTTCATTCATGCTATTTATTGGAGGGCTAATTTCCTTTTTCAAGGTTTCTTCCTTCTTGACCAAAAGATTTAGTTGTTGTAGAAATTCGTCCCTTAAGGGAGAATCCTCCATTTTGTCTATTATAGAGATTAAACTCATAGTTTGATCTTGGGTTAGCATATTGACGTTTTGTCCTAAGCATCCTGCACAATCACAGAATCCTGAACTATCTTTAACACATTCTCTTTCTTCTTCTGAAGAGGAATGAGAATCAGATGAGTATTCGACCAGATTTACATCTTGGTCTTCATCTCCTTCATATTCATTTTCTGAAGAGTAGTGAGGATCTTCACTATTAATGAGAACACTGATTAGACTATCTTTGAGTTTTTGGTCTAAATCTAATTCATTAATTTTTTGTTGAGTTTTGCATTTGTTTGCATAATGTCCTGGCTTTCCACATTTCCAGCAGACATTTTTCTTTTTATTAGGATTTACGGCTTTTTTGTTTATAGGTTTTTGAGTAGTAGGACTTTGTTCATAAGGTTTCTTTTGAAATGGTTTTCTCTTTTTATATCCCTGAAAAGGCTTTGTTTTGGATCTATTAATCCTTCTAGCTTTTGAACTAGGAGCTTGTAAAGGTTCTACTCCATATTGTTCACAAAAGCTACCTACTTCTTTTCTTGAGATTTGCATATCTTTTTGCATTTTGTTTTGAAGTTTGAAGTCAGTACAAACTTGTATTCCTGTGTGTACTATAGTGTTATGCAATTGTCCAAATGAGAGTGAACCAAAATTTACTGGATTTCCTTGATTAAAAAGTGATAAATTATCTAATACCTTTGATTGCATTAATCTAGGTAATCCTGCAATAAAGCGCTCCTTCCAGAAGGCGCTGTTGCCATCTTCTCTTAAGGTTACCTTTGAGAAGAAGGTGTCCTTATACCATCTGTAATCGGACATGGTAGGACAATAGAGATTAGCGAGCTGGCTTGAAGCTCTCTCTCTGAATATGCTAGGATCTCCTATGAAATGAAGTATAATAGTATATATTAATGTTGCTACAGCATCTTCTTCTCCATTTTCTTTTTTCTTTTCTAATATAGTTGATTTATCTTCAGGGGTCATGATGTTGTCCCACCAGCCTCGTAACTGACCAGTGAAGCCATGAGTAATCATTAATGCTGCATTTCTGTCGGTGTTATTATGGACTTTATAGGCTGTGGCAGCCATAATCATTTGATGCGTAATATCTAATATATTTTGTTCACTAAAGCCATCAATATTCCATTCATCAAGGCTAGTTCCACTAAAGGTATTTTGAATAAATTCTTTTCTTTCTTCAAACCTCATATCAGAATAGGAAGGTCTTGGATAGTAGGCTCTTGTGTTGTTATCTGGCCCAATCTTTCTAATTTTATTGATTTTTAAATCTTTATCCAAATGATTTATTGAAAGCTTGTTTAATTTTTCTTTTAATTTTTCTACACTTCCTGAGAGATTAAAGGAATTAAATTCTTCTTTAGTGTATTGAGGAATTTTGAAAATAGGAGTTTGAAAAGGGTTTCCTAAGGTAAACGATGAAGAAGCTTCTTTGGTTGTAATAGAGGGTTTTTGAACCTCTATTCTTTCTAGCTGTTTTGACATGACTGTTAGCATAGTGTTTGCAAAATTTAATTGTTGATGAACTTTGTTAGCTTCTGCCTTATAAGGAGATGCTTCGATTTCATGACCATCTTTTATGACTATTTTCACTCCAGTTTGTGGAGGGTATTCTGAAGTAATAGTGTTATTATCAGGAGTTTTCCAAGTGGTATTTATTTTTGTTATTGGATTGACGTTTTTCCAGAAAGGATAATTAAGATTATTTTTAATACAATGGTTTTCGAACCAATCAAAAAAATAGACGTTTGTTTCAGAAACTTCCATTTCCTCATAATAAAAGGCCTTAAGAGTTTCAGTTTCTTGTTTACTGTAATTCTTAAAGTACCATAATCTTTTATCTTTATTGTATTCGGCCATAAAATCTTTTTTAATGAAATCTTTGTCTATTTCAAAACTAGGTTTTACCCTACTTAGCATGTTGATTTGCGAAGGGGTTGGAGAATAATTACTAGATTCTTCATCTTGATATATAGGTGTTGCTATATTAGGACTAGACGTTGTATCTAATCCTTTTAGTTTTGACGATACAGAAGATCTTGGGAGATCTACTCTGTATAACTGTTGAGGAGATCTAATACTAAATGAGTTTGATCTATTCATTCTTAAAGTGAGATTTGCTCCTTCTTGAAACAATTCTCTTACTTGAGTAGTATGAATTTTTGGTTGAGGCAGGGAATTCTTGAATACCCATTCCTCAGGGACTTTACTCATGACTTCTTCATGAGTAAGTTTCTTTGGAACTTGTACTGAAGATCTTTTAAGGTTTGCTTCTAGCATAATGGTTTCTTGTTTGGGTGAAGATCTTAAAGCTTTAAAATTATAATTGATCTTTGAGACTTTATAATATACTCTATATATTATTGAGAAAGGATCACTTTCTTCTTCAAAAATATCATTGTTTGCCAATAAATCTAATTGTATGGCATTTTTGGTCCAACTATTCTGAAGATTCAGAGCATAGTTTGGATAGCAGTTAAAGAAAACAGGACCATCATGAAGATTTGACTCTAAGACTGCAATTAACGAATCTTGTGGCTTTAATAGCCTCATATCTCTTAACATTACTATTATAGGAGAATTGATTCCTAAACGAAAGTTAGGTTTTGCAGCTACTTGTATTAAACCTACATGGATGAAGTTAAAACCATTTTTAATGTGTTGATCTAGAACATCTTCATTTAATAATTTTATAGTACTTGTGTGATCAGAACTATGTTGACAACATTCTATTGTAAAGATAGAATCATCTGCTCTATTGAATAAAGTGTGTTGTTTATATATTTCTTTCTTTTTAACTATCGGGATTGACCAGTTTTGAAGTGCTCTTTCTATTGAAGCTATTTCTAACTCTTGTTGGGCTACCCTAGAGAGTTCTTGATCTTGGTTACTAGAACCAGAGTTGGATGTTGATGGAATCATGATCTGTTTGTTTTTTCCTAAACTTATTTCACTTAGGGTTTT
Organism: Lotus japonicus; assembly: GCF_012489685.1. Classification (NCBI taxonomy): domain Eukaryota; kingdom Viridiplantae; phylum Streptophyta; class Magnoliopsida; order Fabales; family Fabaceae; genus Lotus; species Lotus japonicus. The sequence goes on from NC_080042.1 coordinate 70,214,754, forward strand.
GATTAATCTAGCCATGTTATTAACTTAAGTAACTTAAGAAGGATAACGCTTCTTCCCAATCTAGCTAAACCAACGGTCTCACAACCTCTCAGGCTTTACTGCCGGGACCACTAGACTCCAGGGATACCTCACACTAAGCCTTAAGGACTTGAAGATAATAACAAGGTGATTAATGAAAACAGTAAGAAGAAATAAAGTTGCAGAAAAACAAAAGATTGAATCCAACAAAAACTAACTACTGATTCCAGAACCCTTCCCTCACGGGAGAAGGCTCTGATACCAGGTTCTTCTGTAGCTAAAAAACATGATGGAAAACATGATGGAAAAGTACTTACAGAAAAGCTTTTATTCAAAGAACTGCAGCGATTACACACATAGAGAGAGAGAGGTAGGTAAGAGAGAGAGATAGATAGATAGATAGATAGATAGATAGATAGATAGATAGATAGATAGATAGATAGATAGATAGATAGATAGATAGATAGATAGATAGATAGATAGATAGATAGATAGATAGATAGATAGATAGATAGATAGATAGATAGATAGATAGATAGATAGATAGATAGATAGATAGATAGATAGATAGATAGATAGATAGATAGATAGATAGATAGATAGA
>NC_080042.1:73562396-73584465 GCF_012489685.1 Lotus japonicus
AGTTCATCTACCTTCATGCTTCCAATGTCTTGAGCTTCCTCAATTGCAGTGACCTTCATAGCAAACTTCTTGGGCAGAGATCTCAGAATTTTTCTTACCAGTTTTTCATCAGACATAGGTTCTCCCAAGGCAAAGGATGAGTTGGCCAGATCACGTACACGCATATGAAACTCTGAAATTGTCTCTTCTTCTGTCATCCTCAAGTTTTCAAACTGAGTGGTAAGCATTTGAAGTCTAGACATCCTCACTCTAGCAGTTCCTTCATGTGCAGTCTTCAGAATATCCCAGGCTTCCTTTGCAACAGTACATGTGTTGATGAGTCTGAACATGTTTTTGTCAACACCATTAAAGATCGCATTCAAGGCTTTAGAGTTTCCCATAGCAGCTTCATCTTCTTCCTTTGTCCATTCTTCCTCTGGTTTCTCAGTGGTTGCACCGGAGCTTCCTTCAGTTGATTCCTTTGTTGGATGCTTCCAGCCTTTGACAATAGCTTTCCAAGTCTTGCTGTCAATTGACTTGAGAAATGCAGTCATACGCACTTTCCAATAGTCATAGTTAGTACCATCCAGAATGGGTGGCCTATTGACTGATCCTCCCTCCTTGTTGTCCATGAGAACTGAATCTATCTCCCTGGAGCTCACCCAACAGAACAGGGTGCCTGCTCTGATGCCAATTGAAATTCTGGTTCCCGTATGGCAAATGTCCTACGCGATGCTTAGGCAATTGCCTCAACAACTGAACAACAGTAAACAACAATAATCTAAAGAACACAAAGCACAACACCAAAGTTGGTAACCCAGTTCGGTGAAACTTCACCTACGTCTGGAGGGTTTGCACCCAAAGAAAGGAAATCCACTATCTCAAGATATAGGAACTACAGACACTCATGAACACCACAGTTCATAGTTCTTTTCCTAATCTACCCAGTGTTTTTCTACTTAGTGTATCGACCTAAGTATGAGAGCCCCTCTCACTTTCTCTCAATCACTGCCACAGTGATTGGTAAGAACAATAACAATCAGAGTTATATCACTCAAGAACACAGAACATAACCTTGCCTTATAGAATCAATGAGCAAGGTTAGTTCACAAAGAACACAAGGACAAAGAACAACTCACAAATAACAATCCTAAAACACTTGATATTCTTCTCTCAAAGCTTCGGTACATCTTCACGTTTTAGGTCTTCATATTTATAGGCTTCAGCAGCAGTAGTGGCGGCACTAGGGTTTTTGCATGGGCTGAAGCAACAGGTCCAACAAATCAGAATGCAATCTCCCTTAATGTAGATTGCGTTCACAATAGAATCACCATTAATACAATAGAAACAAATCTCCAATCAAAGATTGCTTCAACAAATAAACCAGCCCACATTAAATAGCCAAGATACAGCTACTTAATCCGTAAATATCCACAATTAATATACTTCCGGATTTCCAGGGCACACAACAACACTTCAGGTCAAGGACCGATGTCCTGTGCTACACAAAGGCAGATGTCACAGCATCTGCTTCGACATCAGGTTGTTTTGGACAAAATGCAAGACAACCAAAAGTGACAACAATCTCCCCCTTTGTCAAATTTTGTCTAAAACAACTTGAACATCTTGAGTAACTGAGAAGATACACAAACCTCCCCCTTAGCAGCGGAACTCCCCCTCAAATGGTGCAGCCCACAACACACAAACACCTAGCACACCAATGATAACTTCTTGATGCACACAATGGCAGAATAACTAGTAGGCAACTAGTAACAAGTAACATCAGACGCTAACTAGCAGTAGCAACAACTTGGAGAACAATCAACATAACTTGTCTTCAACAGAAACAGACAGTACATAACTAATCACCTTGAGTTCTTGAGTGTAGTCTTCAGATCAGATCAGATTAGTACAGACCATAGCAACAAACACTAACTACTCCCCCTTTTTTGCACAAATTTGCAAAGGGTGTCCAAAATACAGTCAAACAATAAAAACAAACACAAACAGCATAAAATGCAACAAGATCTAATCATCAGAACTAGATTCCTCCCCCTCAGTTTCTTCACCACTCTCTTCAGATCCTTCCTCCTCAGCAGGATTTGTATCAGCAGCATTTGCAGCAATTGCTTCACCTTCCTGAGCTTCTTCCTCTTGCAACTTCAACAACAGCTCATCCACCTTGATTTTCCTAGCAGAACTCACAATGATGGTCTTCTGAAGAGCCTTAGAAACAGCCTGCAATTCATCAATGATTGCCCTTCTGCTAGACTTATTCACTGAAGCAGAGGCAAATGTCCTGCTGGATGGCACAGCAATGTCTGGGACATGTGGCCCAGAAAACAGGCGATGATCTAAAGTGATTGGAGCACCCTTAGGCATAGCCTCTTCATCATCCCTAACAATCCTGGGATGCTGCTGCAGAATGATCTATGTGATAAGAGAAGGAAAAGACACAGGCAACTTCACAGCACATGTTTCTGCATGCTTTAAGGTCTGTTCAAAAACAAAAGTACCAAAATCAATAGGAGCCATAGTACCAATCTTGTAAATTAACCTGGCAAGGATGGTAGAGATGGCAGAAGTATGTTGGGTAGGCACCCAATTCACAGCCCCAATCCTATTGAGGATTGCATATTTCACACTCAGATTCCCAGTGGGCAAGAGCTTCTTCTTGGGCCATTTCTGAACTAGGCCAACAGTCAATTCCTTGGCAATCACATCCAAGGATGGTTCTTCAGCAGTCACAACAGCAACACTTCTACCAAGTGCTTTATTGATCACTTCAGGGGAAAATTTCACACATTTTTCCCTTACATACACTTTCTTGTACTCCGCACTTTCAGGAAGTCCTACTTCCACAGACAAATTCACCACAAATTCCTTCACCAGCTTCTCATAGCATCTCCCAACTTGGAGAACAATCTTTGTCAGCCCAGCCTTCTCAATCAGGACCATAACCTCCTTGCATTCTATCACATCAGGCCCAACCTCTCTTTCAAGAGCAAATCTCCTTTGATAGACATATTTCCACTTCAAAACATTTTCTTCAGAGTGAAAAGAGACATTGTCAAGAGGGGCTGCAGGTACATTCTTTGGAATGCGTCTTCCAGCAAACTTCTTCTTCTCAGCAGGCACGATGTCTGGGACATCTGCTTCAACATCTGACTCAGACTCAGAAATCACAACAGGAGCTTTCTTCTTTCTCTCCCCTTACTCTTCACAACCTTTTCCTTACCTTTACCTTTCACATCCACTTGCCTTGACTTGTAAGTGGCAGGAGTGGATTTTGTCTTCTTTTGTGGGGCTGACGAAGGGGTTTCAGACACAGAGGCCCTTCTTTTTCTTTTCAATCTTGCAGCAACACTTTCAGAAAAGGTTGCTGTCATAGGAACATCATCATCATCATCAGAACCATCATCATCAGAGATGGTCTGAACAGGGACTTGACTGGGAATATCAGAATGGGTTTCCTCAGAGGATACACCCTTCTTGGAAGATGAAGGAGACACAGCAGTTGCAGTGGGAATGACTTCTTCTGCAATCACATCCTCAACATCAGGATTTTCAGAAATTGGGGTTTCAAGAGAGACATCAACGTCCTGTGGTGCAGATGCCTCAACATCGGGCCCATCATTGTGATCGGAACCCATTGAGGTTTCTTCTTCGTTGATACTTGCAGGAGCATCATGAAAGGGTTCTTCTTCGTCAGAGGGAACATCTTCAAGAATGACAGGAGTGGAATCCTCTTCAGGAGCCTTTGATTTGTACAACTTCCTTGTTGGTGTTCGCCCTTTCTTCCTTGAGTAGGATAGTGGTTTCTCATTCTTGGATGAAGTGGTTTCTGAGGACCCACTTTTCAGACCCATGAATCGCACACCATACTTGTTGGTGACACAGCCTTGGCATCTCCGGAATCATTCTTTCCTGAGGACTGAGACATTGTGAAAGTAATCGAGACAGAACAAGGCAAACAGAGAACAATGGAGAGAAACACAGAGATTCTTGTAAACAGAAACACAAGAGAATGATAGGTGAAGACAAAATGCCCGTTGAGATAGGTAGTTATAGGGCAGTTGCTTGAAGAGATGGTAACTTCTCTGCTGACATCACAACGGCAGTTAATGATGTTTAAATGAAAACTAGCCGTTAACATCATTTTGTGCGCTGATTGCTATAGGCTTTCACTTAAGCAAATTCCAAGACTTCCTCTTAACTTCTCAAATGTGCATGCATCAAGGGGTTTTGTGAAAATATCAGCCAACTGCTTCTCAGTAGTCACATGCTCCAAAGTGATTATCTTGTCTTCAACTAAATCCCGGATAAAATGATGTCGAATGTCAATGTGTTTAGTCCTGCTATGCTGAATTGGATTTTTGGAAATATTAATAGCACTGAGATTGTCACAGTACAATGCCATGGCATCCTGTTCAACATCATATTCCTTGAGCATTTGTTTCATCCACATTAACTGGGTACAACTACTTCCTGCTGCAATGTATTCAGCTTCTGCTGTAGATAAGGAAACACAATTCTGCTTTTTGCTAAACCATGAGATCAGGTTATTTCCAAGAAAGAAACATCCTCCTGATGTACTTTTTCTATCATCAGCACTTCTGAACTGGTCCAGTTCTTCTTGCATTGCATTAATCCAGTATTCATCAGTCAAAGCCTCATTGACATTTTTGGGTTCCAGTTTGGATATGAAGCAAGCATGAGCAATGAAGTTTCTGGATCTAGTAATGACTCCTTCATGAAGATCACCTATGATGTTTTCTTGTGGATGTATCTTCTGAATCCTAATTGAGGGAGCTTTGTTAGAAGTAGCCATCTTATCATCTTGAACAGTTTCACATGATTCAGGCTCGATGTTCAGGTCATCTGCTGGCACATCTGCACCTTCAGTAACATCTTCATCTTCTACCAACACATTTTCCTGTGCTTCACTTGGCTGATCATCTACAATCACATTGAATGATTCCATCATGGTCTTTGTGCGAAGATTATACACCCTGTAAGCACTACTATTAGTAGAATATCCCATGAATAAGCCCACATCACTCTTAGGATCTAGCTTTCTTCTTTGTTCTCGATCAGCAAGTACATAACACTTACTTCCAAACACATGAAAATACTTTACTGTAGGTTTTCTTCCCTTCCATAATTCATACTGAGTAGCTGATGTTCCTGCTCTAATTGTGACTCTGTTATGTATATAGCAAGAAGTATTCATGGCTTCACCCCAGAACTGATAGGGAATCTTCTTAGCATGTAGCATTACTCTAGCTGATTCCTGCAGTGTCCTATTCTTCCTCTCAACTACACCATTTTGTTGTGGTGTGATTGGTGCAGAGAACTCATGACTTATACCTTCTGATCCACAGAACTCAGAGAACTTGGAGTTTTCAAATTCCTTACCATGATCACTCCTAATCCTTACAATGGCACTGCCCTTTTCATTTTGAAGTTTTAGACAAAGATTCTTGAAGATCTCAAATGTGTCAGATTTTTCTCTGATGAAGTCCACCCAGGTGTACCTAGAAAAGTCATCAACACAAACAAATACATACCTCTTTCCTCCTAGACTTTCAACCTGCATAGGGCCCATGAGATCCATGTGTAAGAGCTCAAGTAACTTTGTTGTAGTCTGATGCTGGAGCATCTTGTGTGACATCTTGGTTTGTTTGCCTATCTGACATTCACCACACACTCTTCCTTCACCAAGCTTTAGCTTAGGCAGTCCTCTGATAGCTTCTTCAGTGATGACTTTCTGCATACTCTTGAGATTAAGATGGCCCAGTCTTTGATGCCAGAGATTTAACTCATCTTCCTTTGATAACAAGCATCTTGAGAAATGAGACTTCTCTTCTGAGATCCACATGTAGCAATTATCCTTGGATCTGACCCCCCTCATTACTACTTCTTCATCATCTTTAGTGACAACACATTCTGTTTTGCTAAATTTCACATCAAGTCCTTTATCACAGAGTTGGCTTATGCTGATTAGATTGGCTGTCAGTCCTTTCACAAGCAACACATCAGTTAGATTAGGTGATTCATAACCCACAAGCCTACCAATTCCTTTGATTTTTCCTTTAGCTCCATCTCCAAAGGTGACATAGCTGCTGGTGTGTCCCCTGATGTTTTCCAAATAGCTCTTGTCTCCTGTCATATGTCTCGAGCAACCACTATCAAAATACCATCTTCCCTTGATGAGGCTCTAAAAGAAGTGTGAGCAATCAGACTTGAGACTTCACCCTTGGGTATCCATCTTCTTTTCACTTGAGTGTTCTCAGAGCTTCTTGGCAGACTTGATATTTGAGGATAACCATACAACTTGAAACAGTAAGGCCTTATATGACCATTTCTTCCACAGTAGTGACATCTCCAAGGAGCACTTCTAACATTTCTGTACTGAGTAGTCACATGTTGAGGCACATGCTGAGACATCGGATCTGACATCAGTTTGATGATTGGCTTATTGAACTCAGATTGTTTTACAGCACTCACAAATTTCTTTGGACTCTTATGACCTTCCTTGTTAGCAGTCTTGTAATCAAAACCAATACCCTTCAAGCTTCTCCCTTGTTTGCTTGTTTCCTTGAGAATCTCATCAAGCATATCTGAACCATTATTCAGCATCCTAAGGGATTTGTGTGTGGTTTCAAGCTTGTTTTTCAAAGAAGCTATTTCATCTTCCAACTCAGCATTAATCTTCATGAGTTTCACCTTTTCAAGAGTATCAATATCTTCAAGCTTTGACTTCCAGTCATTGAGTTCATCTTTTAGTTTCCTGCCAATCTCACATAGCTTCTCATTTTGAGTAGTTAATTGCTTTATCTCGCTTTCTTGCTCTCTCACATGCTCACATGCTTCCTTCCACTTGTTATGTAGTAACCTGTAGGTTTCAGCCAATTCTTCATCAGTTATTTCCTCATCACTAGAATCAGATTCATCAATTGTTCCAGAGAAGGCTGTAACTTTGTTGGCAGTAATCTCATCTTCCTCATCAGTGTCTTCATCTGACCATGTCACCACCATGCCTTTCTTCTGCTTTTTCAGATAGGTAGCACACTCTGTTCTGATGTGACCATATCCTTCACATTCATGACACTGTACTCCTTTAGTCTGACCAGACTTCTCATCTTCTCTTGCCTTCCTTTGAAAATTTGCAGATCTTGGGTTGTCGAACCTCATGTCCTGGACATTAGTCTTCGATTTCTTATCAATCTTTCTTAAGGCTCTGTTGAACTTCCTTCCAAGAAGAGCCAGAGCTTCAGAGAGATTTCCACTATCACACTCAAGATCATCATCCTCATCAGTATTTGACACAAAAGCAATGCTCTTATTCTTCTTCTCAGTCTTGTCAAAAGTCAACTCAAACGTTTGCAAAGATCCAATAAGTTCATCTACCTTCATGCTTCCAATGTCTTGAGCTTCCTCAATTGCAGTGACCTTCATAGCAAACTTCTTGGGCAGAGATCTCAGAATTTTTCTTACCAGTTTTTCATCAGACATAGGTTCTCCCAAGGCAAAGGATGAGTTGGCCAGATCACGTACACGCATATGAAACTCTGAAATTGTCTCTTCTTCTGTCATCCTCAAGTTTTCAAACTGAGTGGTAAGCATTTGAAGTCTAGACATCCTCACTCTAGCAGTTCCTTCATGTGCAGTCTTCAGAATATCCCAGGCTTCCTTTGCAACAGTACATGTGTTGATGAGTCTGAACATGTTTTTGTCAACACCATTAAAGATCGCATTCAAGGCTTTAGAGTTTCCCATAGCAGCTTCATCTTCTTCCTTTGTCCATTCTTCCTCTGGTTTCTCAGTGGTTGCACCGGAGCTTCCTTCAGTTGATTCCTTTGTTGGATGCTTCCAGCCTTTGACAATAGCTTTCCAAGTCTTGCTGTCAATTGACTTGAGAAATGCAGTCATACGCACTTTCCAATAGTCATAGTTAGTACCATCCAGAATGGGTGGCCTATTGACTGATCCTCCCTCCTTGTTGTCCATGAGAACTGAATCTATCTCCCTGGAGCTCACCCAACAGATCAGGGTGCCTGCTCTGATGCCAATTGAAATTCTGGTTCCCGTATGGCAAATGTCCTACGCGATGCTTAGGCAATTGCCTCAACAACTGAACAACAGTAAACAACAATAATCTAAAGAACACAAAGCACAACACCAAAGTTGGTAACCCAGTTCGGTGAAACTTCACCTACGTCTGGAGGGTTTGCACCCAAAGAAAGGAAATCCACTATCTCAAGATATAGGAACTACAGACACTCATGAACACCACAGTTCATAGTTCTTTTCCTAATCTACCCAGTGTTTTTCTACTTAGTGTATCGACCTAAGTATGAGAGCCCCTCTCACTTTCTCTCAATCACTGCCACAGTGATTGGTAAGAACAATAACAATCAGAGTTATATCACTCAAGAACACAGAACATAACCTTGCCTTATAGAATCAATGAGCAAGGTTAGTTCACAAAGAACACAAGGACAAAGAACAACTCACAAATAACAATCCTAAAACACTTGATATTCTTCTCTCAAAGCTTCGGTACATCTTCACGTTTTAGGTCTTCATATTTATAGGCTTCAGCAGCAGTAGTGGCGGCACTAGGGTTTTTGCATGGGCTGAAGCAACAGGTCCAACAAATCAGAATGCAATCTCCCTTAATGTAGATTGCGTTCACAATAGAATCACCATTAATACAATAGAAACAAATCTCCAATCAAAGATTGCTTCAACAAATAAACCAGCCCACATTAAATAGCCAAGATACAGCTACTTAATCCGTAAATATCCACAATTAATATACTTCCGGATTTCCAGGGCACACAACAACACTTCAGGTCAAGGACCGATGTCCTGTGCTACACAAAGGCAGATGTCACAGCATCTGCTTCGACATTAGGTTGTTTTGGACAAAATGCAAGACAACCAAAAGTGACAACAATCTCCCCCTTTGCCAAATTTTGTCTAAAACAACTTGAACATCTTGAGTAACTGAGAAGATACACAAACCTCCCCCTTAGCAGCGGAACTCCCCCTCAAATGGTGCAGCCCACAACACACAAACACCTAGCACACCAATGATAACTTCTTGATGCACACAATGGCAGAATAACTAGTAGGCAACTAGTAACAAGTAACATCAGACGCTAACTAGCAGTAGCAACAACTTGGAGAACAATCAACATAACTTGTCTTCAACAGAAACAGACAGTACATAACTAATCACCTTGAGTTCTTGAGTGTAGTCTTCAGATCAGATCAGATTAGTACAGACCATAGCAACAAACACTAACTACTCCCCCTTTTTAGCACAAATTTGCAAAGGGTGTCCAAAATACAGTCAAACAATAAAAACAAACACAAACAGCAGAAAATGCAACAAGATCTAATCATCAGAACTAGATTCCTCCCCCTCAGTTTCTTCACCACTCTCTTCAGATCCTTCCTCCTCAGCAGGATTTGTATCAGCAGCATTTGCAGCAATTGCTTCACCTTCCTGAGCTTCTTCCTCTTGCAACTTCAACAACAGCTCATCCACCTTGATTTTCCTAGCAGAACTCACAATGATGGTCTCCTGAAGAGCCTTAGAAACAGCCTGCAATTCATCAATGATTGCCCTTCTGCTAGACTTATTCACTGAAGCAGAGGCAAATGTCCTGTTGGATGGCACAGCAATGTCTGGGACATGTGGCCCAGAAAACAGGCGATGATCCAAAGTGATTGGAGCACCCTTAGGCATAGCCTCTTCATCATCCCTAACAATCCTGGGATGCTGCTGCAGAATGATCTATGTGATAAGAGAAGGAAAAGACACAGGCAACTTCACAGCACATGTTTCTGCATGCTTTAAGGTCTGTTCAAAAACAAAAGTACCAAAATCAATAGGAGCCATAGTACCAATCTTGTAAATTAACCTGGCAAGGATGGTAGAGATGGCAGAAGTATGTTGGGTAGGCACCCAATTCACAGCCCCAATCCTATTGAGGATTGCATATTTCACACTCAGATTCCCAGTGGGCAAGAGCTTCTTCTTGGGCCATTTCTGAACTAGGCCAACAGTCAATTCCTTGGCAATCACATCCAAGGATGGTTCTTCAGCAGTCACAACAGCAACACTTCTACCAAGTGCTTTATTGATCACTTCAGGGGAAAATTTCACACATTTTTCCCTTACATACACTTTCTTGTACTCCGCACTTTCAGGAAGTCCTACTTCCACAGACAAATTCACCACAAATTCCTTCACCAGCTTCTCATAGCATCTCCCAACTTGGAGAACAATCTTTGTCAGCCCAGCCTTCTCAATCAGGACCATAACCTCCTTGCATTCTATCACATCAGGCCCAACCTCTCTTTCAAGAGCAAATCTCCTTTGATAGACATATTTCCACTTCAAAACATTTTCTTCAGAGTGAAAAAAGACATTGTCAAGAGGGGCTGCAGGTACATTCTTTGGAATGCGTCTTCCAGCAAACTTCTTCTTCTCAGCAGGCATGATGTCTGGGACATCTGCTTCAACATCTGACTCAGACTCAGAAATCACAACAGGAGCTTTCTTCTTTCTCTCCCCTTACTCTTCACAACCTTTTCCTTACCTTTACCTTTCACATCCACTTGCCTTGACTTGTAAGTGGCAGGAGTGGATTTTGTCTTCTTTTGTGGGGCTGACGAAGGGGTTTCAGACACAGAGGCCCTTCTTTTTCTTTTCAATCTTGCAGCAACACTTTCAGAAAAGGTTGCTGTCATAGGAACATCATCATCATCATCAGAACCATCATCATCAGAGATGGTCTGAACAGGGACTTGACTGGGAATATCAGAATGGGTTTCCTCAGAGGATACACCCTTCTTGGAAGATGAAGGAGACACAGCAGTTGCAGTGGGAATGACTTCTTCTGCAATCACATCCTCAACATCAGGATTTTCAGAAATTGGGGTTTCAAGAGAGACATCAACGTCCTGTGGTGCAGATGCCTCAACATCGGGCCCATCATTGTGATCGGAACCCATTGAGGTTTCTTCTTCGTTGATACTTGCAGGAGCATCATGAAAGGGTTCTTCTTCGTCAGAGGGAACATCTTCAAGAATGACAGGAGTGGAATCCTCTTCAGGAGCCTTTGATTTGTACAACTTCCTTGTTGGTGTTCGCCCTTTCTTCCTTGAGTAGGATAGTGGTTTCTCATTCTTGGATGAAGTGGTTTCTGAGGACCCACTTTTCAGACCCATGAATCGCACACCATACTTGTTCGTGACAGCCTTGGCATCTCCGGAATCATTCTTTCCTGAGGATTGAGACATTGTGAAAGTAATCGAGACAGAACAAGGCAAACAGAGAACAATGGAGAGAAACACAGAGATTCTTGTAAACAGAAACACAAGAGAATGATAGGTGAAGACAAAATGCCCGTTGAGATAGGTAGTTATAGGGCAGTTGCTTGAAGAGATGGTAACTTCTCTGCTGACATCACAACGGCAGTTAATGATGTTTAAATGAAAACTAGCCGTTAACATCATTTTGTGCGCTGATTGCTATAGGCTTTCACTTAAGCAAATTCCAAGACTTCCTCTTAACTTCTCAAATGTGCATGCATCAAGGGGTTTTGTGAAAATATCAGCCAACTGCTTCTCAGTAGTCACATGCTCCAAAGTGATTATCTTGTCTTCAACTAAATCTCGGATAAAATGATGTCGAATGTCAATGTGTTTAGTCCTGCTATGCTGAATTGGATTTTTGGAAATATTAATAGCACTGAGATTGTCACAGTACAATGCCATGGCATCCTGTTCAACATCATATTCCTTGAGCATTTGTTTCATCCACATTAACTGGGTACAACTACTTCCTGCTGCAATGTATTCAGCTTCTGCTGTAGATAAGGAAACACAATTCTGCTTTTTGCTAAACCATGAGATCAGGTTATTTCCAAGAAAGAAACATCCTCCTGATGTACTTTTTCTATCATCAGCACTTCTGAACTGGTCCAGTTCTTCTTGCATTGCATTAATCCAGTATTCATCAGTCAAAGCCTCATTGACATTTTTGGGTTCCAGTTTGGATATGAAGCAAGCATGAGCAATGAAGTTTCTGGATCTAGTAATGACTCCTTCATGAAGATCACCTATGATGTTTTCTTGTGGATGTATCTTCTGAATCCTAATTGAGGGAGCTTTGTTAGAAGTAGCCATCTTATCATCTTGAACAGTTTCGCATGATTCAGGCTCGATGTTCAGGTCATCTGCTGGCACATCTGCACCTTCAGTAACATCTTCATCTTCTACCAACACATTTTCCTGTGCTTCACTTGGCTGATCATCTACAATCACATTGAATGATTCCATCATGGTCTTTGTGCGAAGATTATACACCCTGTAAGCACTACTATTAGTAGAATATCCCATGAATAAGCCCACATCACTCTTAGGATCTAGCTTTCTTCTTTGTTCTCGATCAGCAAGTACATAACACTTACTTCCAAACACATGAAAATACTTTACTGTAGGTTTTCTTCCCTTCCATAATTCATACTGAGTAGCTGATGTTCCTGCTCTAATTGTGACTCTGTTATGTATATAGCAAGAAGTATTCATGGCTTCACCCCAGAACTGATAGGGAATCTTCTTAGCATGTAGCATTACTCTAGCTGATTCCTGCAGTGTCCTATTCTTCCTCTCAACTACACCATTTTGTTGTGGTGTGATTGGTGCAGAGAACTCATGACTTATACCTTCTGATCCACAGAACTCAGAGAACTTGGAGTTTTCAAATTCCTTACCATGATCACTCCTAATCCTTACAATGGCACTGCCCTTTTCATTTTGAAGTTTTAGACAAAGATTCTTGAAGATCTCAAATGTGTCAGATTTTTCTCTGATGAAGTCCACCCAGGTGTACCTAGAAAAGTCATCAACACAAACAAATACATACCTCTTTCCTCCTAGACTTTCAACCTGCATAGGGCCCATGAGATCCATGTGTAAGAGCTCAAGTAACTTTGTTGTAGTCTGATGCTGGAGCATCTTGTGTGACATCTTGGTTTGTTTGCCTATCTGACATTCACCACACACTCTTCCTTCACCAAGCTTTAGCTTAGGCAGTCCTCTGATAGCTTCTTCAGTGATGACTTTCTGCATACTCTTGAGATTAAGATGGCCCAGTCTTTGATGCCAGAGATTTAACTCATCTTCCTTTGATAACAAGCATCTTGAGAAATGAGACTTCTCTTCTGAGATCCACATGTAGCAATTATCCTTGGATCTGACCCCCCTCATTACTACTTCTTCATCATCTTTAGTGACAACACATTCTGTTTTGCTAAATTTCACATCAAGTCCTTTATCACAGAGTTGGCTTATGCTGATTAGATTGGCTGTCAGTCCTTTCACAAGCAACACATCAGTTAGATTAGGTGATTCATAACCCACAAGCCTACCAATTCCTTTGATTTTTCCTTTAGCTCCATCTCCAAAGGTGACATAGCTGCTGGTGTGTCCCCTGATGTTTTCCAAATAGCTCTTGTCTCCTGTCATATGTCTCGAGAAACCACTATCAAAATACCAATCTTCCCTTGATGAGACTCTAAAAGAAGTGTGAGCAATCAGACTTGAGACTTCACCCTTGGGTATCCATCTTCTTTTCACTTGAGTGTTCTCAGAGCTTCTTGGCAGACTTGATATTTGAGGATAACCATACAACTTGAAACAGTAAGGCCTTATATGACCATTTCTTCCACAGTAGTGACATCTCCAAGGAGCACTTCTAACATTTCTGTACTGAGTAGTCACATGTTGAGGCACATGCTGAGACATCGGATCTGACATCAGTTTGATGATTGGCTTATTGAACTCAGATTGTTTTACAGCACTCACAAATTTCTTTGGACTCTTATGACCTTCCTTGTTAGCAGTCTTGTAATCAAAACCAATACCCTTCAAGCTTCTCCCTTGTTTGCGTGTTTCCTTGAGAATCTCATCAAGCATATCTGAACCATTATTCAGCATCCTAAGGGATTTGTGTGTGGTTTCAAGCTTGTTTTTCAAAGAAGCTATTTCATCTTCCAACTCAGCATTAATCTTCATGAGTTTCACCTTTTCAAGAGTATCAATATCTTCAAGCTTTGACTTCCAGTCATTGAGTTCATCTTTTAGTTTCCTGCCAATCTCACATAGCTTCTCATTTTGAGTAGTTAATTGCTTTATCTCGCTTTCTTGCTCTCTCACATGCTCACATGCTTCCTTCCACTTGTTATGTAGTAACCTATAGGTTTCAGCCAATTCTTCATCAGTTATTTCCTCATCACTAGAATCAGATTCATCAATTGTTCCAGAGAAGGCTGTAACTTTGTTGGCAGTAATCTCATCTTCCTCATCAGTGTCTTCATCTGACCATGTCACCACCATGCCTTTCTTCTGCTTTTTCAGATAGGTAGCACACTCTGTTCTGATGTGACCATATCCTTCACATTCATGACACTGTACTCCTTTAGTCTGACCAGACTTCTCATCTTCTCTTGCCTTCCTTTGAAAATTTGCAGATCTTGGGTTGTCGAACCTCATGTCCTGGACATTAGTCTTCGATTTCTTATCAATCTTTCTTAAGGCTCTGTTGAACTTCCTTCCAAGAAGAGCCAGAGCTTCAGAGAGATTTCCACTATCACACTCAAGATCATCATCCTCATCAGTGTTTGACACAAAAGCAATGCTCTTATTCTTCTTCTCAGTCTTGTCAAAAGTCAACTCAAACGTTTGCAAAGATCCAATAAGTTCATCTACCTTCATGCTTCCAATGTCTTGAGCTTCCTCAATTGCAGTGACCTTCATAGCAAACTTCTTGGGCAGAGATCTCAGAATTTTTCTTACCAGTTTTTCATCAGACATAGGTTCTCCCAAGGCAAAGGATGAGTTGGCCAGATCACGTACACGCATATGAAACTCTGAAATTGTCTCTTCTTCTGTCATCCTCAAGTTTTCAAACTGAGTGGTAAGCATTTGAAGTCTAGACATCCTCACTCTAGCAGTTCCTTCATGTGCAGTCTTCAGAATATCCCAGGCTTCCTTTGCAACAGTACATGTGTTGATGAGTCTGAACATGTTTTTGTCAACACCATTAAAGATCGCATTCAAGGCTTTAGAGTTTCCCATAGCAGCTTCATCTTCTTCCTTTGTCCATTCTTCCTCTGGTTTCTCAGTGGTTGCACCGGAGCTTCCTTCAGTTGATTCCTTTGTTGGATGCTTCCAGCCTTTGACAATAGCTTTCCAAGTCTTGCTGTCAATTGACTTGAGAAATGCAGTCATACGCACTTTCCAATAGTCATAGTTAGTACCATCCAGAATGGGTGGCCTATTGACTGATCCTCCCTCCTTGTTGTCCATGAGAACTGAATCTATCTCCCTGGAGCTCACCCAACAGAACAGGGTGCCTGCTCTGATGCCAATTGAAATTCTGGTTCCCGTATGGCAAATGTCCTACGCGATGCTTAGGCAATTGCCTCAACAACTGAACAACAGTAAACAACAATAATCTAAAGAACACAAAGCACAACACCAAAGTTGGTAACCCAGTTCGGTGAAACTTCACCTACGTCTTGAGGGTTTGCACCCAAAGAAAGGAAATCCACTATCTCAAGATATAGGAACTACAGACACTCATGAACACCACAGTTCATAGTTCTTTTCCTAATCTACCCAGTGTTTTTCTACTTAGTGTATCGACCTAAGTATGAGAGCCCCTCTCACTTTCTCTCAATCACTGCCACAGTGATTGGTAAGAACAATAACAATCAGAGTTATATCACTCAAGAACACAGAACATAACCTTGCCTTATAGAATCAATGAGCAAGGTTAGTTCACAAAGAACACAAGGACAAAGAACAACTCACAAATAACAATCCTAAAACACTTGATATTCTTCTCTCAAAGCTTCGGTACATCTTCACGTTTTAGGTCTTCATATTTATAGGCTTCAGCAGCAGTAGTGGCGGCACTAGGGTTTTTGCATGGGCTGAAGCAACAGGTCCAACAAATCAGAATGCAATCTCCCTTAATGTAGATTGCGTTCACAATAGAATCACCATTAATACAATAGAAACAAATCTCCAATCAAAGATTGCTTCAACAAATAAACCAGCCCACATTAAATAGCCAAGATACAGCTACTTAATCCGTAAATATCCACAATTAATATACTTCCGGATTTCCAGGGCACACAACAACACTTCAGGTCAAGGACCGATGTCCCATGCTACACAAAGGCAGATGTCACAGCATCTGCTTCGACATCAGGTTGTTTTGGACAAAATGCAAGACAACCAAAAGTGACAACAAATACGATGAATACGGAACTTTAAATTCCGTATTTAATAAAGTGGGGTGCCAAACCCAATAGGTGGGGTGGCAAACCCAATTCCCAGAATAAAGTGGAAGACGAAATGGGGGATAGGTCAAAAACAAAGGGATGGGAACATGAGTCTCCATATTCATTTTTTTTGCGCAGTTTGAATTTCCCATGTGCTTCTTGTCTGCAAAGTCTACATGGTAACGAGTGGTGTAGTTGGGTGGGTTCACAATGCCACATCAAATAAAAATCTCAAGTAGAAAGTGTGAGCCATCATTCAGTGAAAAAATGATTTAAAAGGTTAACTTTATATATTTCCTGTGATTAACAAATAAGAATTTCCATTTAAAAAAAACAAATAAGAATTTCTACTGCTTAAAACCAGCATATGCTATATTTGTGGTGACGAAAAACACATTGAAGCCAATTTGAAAAAATATATTGAAGCCAATTTGCTTTAATAAAATTGAATCAATTTGCAAATTTGACCGTCAAAAAAAATTGCAAATTTGAATCCCAAACATTATCCAATATGATAAAAAAATATCATTTCTTTATACTTTTTTATGTTGAATTTATTTTTCAGTTTTATTTTAGTTTTATTTTCATCAGATGTATTGCTTTTTTAATTGTTTTTCGTAATTGTCAATGATAACAATATTCATTTCAAAAAAGACTTAATTGCACTTTTGGTCCCCCAACTATCGCCTTCCTGCGAAAATCGTCTCCAAACTTCAAAATTAGCAAAAAAACGTCCTCCAACTATACATGTTGTTGCACTTTTGGTCTGCCGTTTGCCTTCCGTGAGAAAACTAACGTGAGAAGTTGGCGTGGCTCCCTCACGCGTGTCTCACCTGACCATTCAGGAGAGAGAGTGATGATTGGACAAACATGTGCTTCTTACGTGACTCAACCAAGCTACAACGGTCATCTCCTCCCATCATCTTCTTCACCCGACCCATTAAAAGAGGTGTTTTTGATTCCTTGTCTCTCCCTCTGAATCACGATCTGAAGAACGAAGAAGAAGGCTATGCGAGCTCTTCGAAGCGAAGGGTGGAAGGAAATGGGAGGTGGGTCTCAAAGTTCTGGCTCGTATTCTTGTTCACAGAGGAGGAATGGAGGTCCGATTTGTGATTGTAGTTTTGATGCTCCTGTTGTAACATCCTGGACCGATGATAACCCTAGGCGAAAATTTTACGGTTGTGGACTGTTCAAGGTTCGCGTTCTTATCCATTGTCTTCTCCTTGCTCTCATAGATCTGTTATCTGCTCTCTTATGTGCTCTGTTTTTCTGTATTTGCAGATACATGGCAAGAGAGTCTGCAGATTCTTTGTTTGATGTGATGAATATCATAGAGTAGTAAAATATGATAGGTCTGATGAAGAAATTGCAAGGGAGAAGAAAATTATTGGTACACTGTTGAGGAAGATTGATGCTATGAAGAAGAAGGAAAGGCTGTTGGAGATTTCTTTGGGGACTTGTATCGTTTTGATGATTTTGTTGTTGTTTGCTTATGTAAACAAATAGGAAAATTAGATGTTTGCCTAGGTAATTTGTTGTAGTTGTTATGTTGTTATGTATGAAATTGAGATTTTGATGCAATGTAAACTTGTGGTATTTCATGAATGAATTAGAGACCTGTAGTATTTTAGCCATCTCTTTATGTCATTTTTATGTACAATTTGAAATGTGAACATAAACACATAATTGAAAGACTCTGCCAAGATTAAGAGAACAAGGACTCTGCCACTTGTAATGTAACACACAAAATTACAATGCTACTTAGGCCTTCATTTGTCATGCAACACACAAAGTAACTTTGGCACTTAGGCCTTCAATTGTCATGAAGTAACACACAAAATAACACACAAAATTATTGCACTGATTCAACAAAATAACAGTGGCACTTAGGCCTTCATTTGTCATCAAACACCCACAGTAGAGTACACAATTGGCACTTAGGCCTTAACAACATTACAGAAACCATTAAAAGAGTCACATTTCTCAATTGGCACTTAGGCCTAAACCACATTACAAAAACATTAAAAAGAGTCACATTGCTCAATTGTCACTTAAGCCTACTTTGATCCACTAACTTCTCCAAGCTTCCTCTTCTTTCCTCCCTTAGCATTTTGTCCCTGTTTCCCATTGGCTGGCTGTTTCACTTTCCCTTTTCCTTTCCCCTTAGCTTTGTCAGCCTCATTTGATCCAGCTTGAATACTTTGAGCCTGTGGAGGCTGAGACTATGGAGCCTGTGGAGGCTGAGATTGGCTAAGAGGAGGTTCACCATGGGTCTGGCTCACTGGAGGTGCATCCTGAGTTGCATTTTGAGTAGTTTGCACATCCCTATGCTCAGGCTGCAGTAGTGTAGGGTTATCCTGCAAAATTAGAAAATATCCATGAGAACAACAATATTACAAATAGGAATAGATATAAGAATACATGCAATGGACAAGTATCAAACCTTATTCCCTCCAACAGGAACCTCTCTGTCAGCTAGGTCCTTGGCCTTGCAAGTTCTTACATTGTGCCCTTGTCCTCCACATCTTCTACATTTCAGTGCAAAGCCTCATTTCTTCAACTTTGTAGGGTTCTTCTTCTCATCATTTGCCTTGTTTCTAGCCTTTTCTGGCCTCCCAGGAGCTCTTCTTACAAAGGGAGGGTTAAGGGGCGGGGCAGGATCTTCTGGCCATAGCTTAGGCCCATTATTGGGCTTTAATCAGATAGGAATATGTTTCTAGAAAAGTTGATTTCCTGGGATTACAAATTGAACAACGACAATTACAAATAGAACTACAATTAACCATAATTAATTCAGAACTACAACAATTAGAACTACAATTGTAATTTACCTGTAGCTTGGATCCACATAATTCTCAGGGTTCTGGCGTGCAAACCACATACATGCAATGGAGTGTGAGCAAGGAATGCCTGTTAACTGCCATCTCCTACAGGAACATGTCCTTTCTTGCAGATCTACAACATAAGAATTAGAACCATTCCAAATGGCCTGGCATTTGTCAGCTGCTTTCTTGGAGAATTCCAACCTTCAGTGGACATATGGTTGAAGTCTTCCATCTCAGCATCAATTGTCTTTGCTTGACAATCCTATTGTTGATGCAAAACTTCAGCCCCTCTAGCAGAGAAATGATGGGCTTGTCCCCATGCTCCAACACTGCCATATTAAATGCCTCGCACATATTGTTGACCTGCAAATCGCATCTTGTGTCTGTGCTATAGGCTGATCTTGCCCACTGCTTTGCTGGCAACCTCATCATGTCATTGTAAGCCTCTTCACTAAATGCCTTCATCAATTCCATTTCTTGCTTCCACTCCTGCACTGTGCTTGCCCTGGCTGCCTTCCACAATGTCACTTTCAATTCTGATCCTGGATATTTCTTCCTGAAGTTACCATAGATATGCTTCACACATAGTCTGTGGTGAACATCAGGAATGAGCTCCTGCAGAGTAGGAACTAAACCCTGCAAATAAAAACCATTCCAAATGTCAAAACATAATTTAAATAAGTACAAAACATAAATAGGAAGATTAGATTTTACCTTCTGCTGATCAGAGATAAAAACTCACTTTTTCTTCTTAATTTGGTCTAGATCCTCCAACAACAAACTCACAAACCAGTTCCAAGAGTTCTTAGTTTATGCCTCCACCACAGCATAGCATATTGGAAACATTTGATTGTTTCCATCATTCCCTACAGCTGCTAGGAGCTACCCTCCATAAGTGCCTTTCAAAAAACATCCATCTAGACCAATTAGTGGTCTACATGTGTTTGCAAAGGCTGTTTTGTTGCAGCCAAACAAACATATATTCTCATGAACACTGGCCCTTTAGGTCCCTCCTCACTCTTGATGATTACAGTGCTGCCAGGATTGCTTCTCAGCAGTTCATGAAGATAATTTCTCAAGTGGTTGTACTGATCAGTACATGCACCCTGAATCATCTCTAGAGCCTTGACTTTTGCCCTGTAAGCTTTCCACCACCCCAAAATGTATACTCCACCTACTCCTTGCTTCTTCAATTAATCCAGGTATGCTCAAGTTAAGACTGTGCCTGAGAAAATGCATAAACTTTCTAGCCATAAAAAGAGTCTAGCCATAAAAAGAGTCTTAGCCTGCCTATTTGATGCAGACCTGGAACAAAATAAAAACCATTCCAAATGTCAAAATAAAATTTAAAAAAGTACAAAACAAATATAGGAAGATTAGATTTTACCTGCAACAATTGTGAGCAGCCACATATGTTACAAGCAGGAAGTAGTGCCTGTTATTTGTTTTACTGATTCTCAAATTAAATGGGCAGCACACAATTAACAACCACCCTCTTCTTGTCATTTTTCACTATTTTCAGATCTTTCTTCGGTTGCAGAGCAAATTCCTTAACAGCATGAATAAAAATATCCTTACTGTTAAATACCTGACTAAGGACAAATTTCACACCATCACCATCTCCTGCAGGCCTAAACTTGGGGTATCTCCTTGTCCTTCCCTCTCCTTCTCCTTCAGATGGACTCTCTAAATCATCAGAATCCTCATCTTCATCTTCAAGATCTGAGTATGTGTCGCAACCGGGGTCGCATCGGGACGACGAATAAAAGGTTGAAAATCAGAAAGAGTCGCCACCAATGGGATCTTGTGGTTTGTCTAGAGGGTTGACTTTGTTATCATGTGTGGTTTGCAAGGTGAGTTCTCCTTATGAGAACAGTTACCACCATGGGGATCAGGTGGATTCTGGTAATTTTGCATTTACTGCAGCTGAGGACGGCGACTACACAGCTTGCTTTTGGATACCGGATAGTAGGGCTGGCGTCTCAATTGTGACCATTGAATTCGATTGGAGAACTGGGGTTGCTGCCAAAGACTGGTCCAAGGTTGCCAAGAAAGGGCAGGTTGAAGTAAGTAGCATTCTGTTGTTCCTTGACTTGGGATTTATATGTGTGCCAATTGGTATGTGGTAATTTTTGTTATTGTTGTTGCATTTTAACTCTCTGTTGCCGATCCCAAGCCTTAATATTGAGGAGGGCTGTATTAGGAAGCTTGCTGCCAAAGGAAAACTTTGTTGAATCTGTATTACATTGATCAGCGATACAATGGTGCTAAACTTTGCAAAAAAACTATTCAAAAGCATTGCTCTCTAAATGAGTTCATTGAATTTTTTTGATTTTTGATAGAGCGGAATAGCTTTATTCTGAACCATGTTGGTAAACCCACCTGGTGGATCAATTTACAACTCCTTTAGACATATTGCCTGAATGATATTTCGAATATTACACACTGCCCAATAAAGTTATGGTGTGCTCTTCGGACACCTACAGTATTGATTAACTAATGCTATACTGGTGTCCTCTCATTCTAGCTGGAAAGCTCTGATACAAAGCAGCACTGTCTTGCTTTGATTGGCAACTCGTTGACGATGTGAATAATATTAATATAGGAATAGTATCACTATGTTCTTGGTTTCCATTATTGATCTTCTGAAATCTTTGCCAATTTAACTTTTTTATTAAAAAAGTTTATCTATGATGAATTGCACAAGATCTTTCTATAAAACGCTCAGTCAATGGAACTTTTGGAAAATCAAGTTTGAGTTGTGTTCATAGAGAAACCAAGAAACTGACATAGCTTGTATGAGAAAGGATGTACCAGTAGCCCAGATTTAGTGTTAAGAAGCGTGAATTCAACTAGTTAACCAGTTATTTACTGTTCGGCAAGTATCTT